>NC_091958.1:47342034-47479370 GCF_031021105.1 Erythrolamprus reginae
CAAAACAAGCCTTCAACAAATATTGTTAATATTTCACAATATTAAACAGCATTTCATAATTGTAATGTTGTAATCATTCCAACATTAATTATTAAGAATATCCTTATCAACAAAATACAGGTCATTCTTGATTTACAACCACAATTGAGCCCAAAATTTTTGTTGCTAAGGGTTTTTTAAAAAAAAAATATTTTTATTAAATTTTATTACAACAAACAAAAAAATACTTAAAGAAAAAGTGTCCAACACCAATAAACCCCACCACCATATAGGGGGTTAAATTATTTGCAATAAGTTTCAATTTCTTCCTTAGCTTCCGGTTTTACATTTCTTTACATACCAAAAAGTGATTGGAATTTATTTTTCACATTGTCCGTCATAAATTCTACTTAAGATGTAATTATTCACCTTATTCCATCGTGCCATCAGCTTCTCCAATTTATTTTCATCAAAGTTATTCAATCTTATTTCCATAATTTCGAAGTGGATGTGGTCCACCATGTACCAGTACCAATTTTTGTTGTTAAGTGAGATACAGTGAACCCTCGATCATCGCGAGGGTTCCGTTCCAGGACCCCAAGCGATGATCGATTTTTCGCGAAAGTAGCGGTGCGGAAGTAAAAACACCATCTGCGCATGTGCAGATGGTGTTTTTACTTCCACCGCCGCAGCGCGTTGCTGGGGAGCGCGCGGCGCGTTGCTGGGGGCCGCTCCCCCAGCTGGGGAGCGGATCTGGGGTTTCCCCAAGCGCGCGCGCGAGTTGCTGGGGCCGCTTCCCAGCTGGGGAGCGGATCTGGGGTTTCCCCAAGCGCCGCGCGCGTTGCCGGCTCCGCTTCCCAGCTGGGAAGCAAAGCTAGGCTGCCCCAAGCTCGCGCGCGTTGCTGGGGCTGCTCCCCAGCTGGGAAGCAAAGCCAGGCTGCCCCAAGCTCCGCGCGCGCCGCCCCGCACCGCCCGCCCACGCTGTTGCCGGCTCCGCTTCCCAGCTGGGAAGCAAAGCTAGGCTGCCCCAAGCTCGCGCGCGTTGCTGGGGCTGCTCCCCAGCTGGGAAGCAAAGCCAGGCTGCCCCAAGCTCGCGCGCGCCGCCCCGCCCGCCCACGCTGTTGCCGGCTCCGCTTCCCAGCTGGGAAGCGAAGCCAGGCTGCCCCAAGCTCGCGCGCGGCCGCCCACCCCGCCCACGCTGTTGCCGGCTCCGCTTCCCAGCTGGGAAGTGGAGCTAGGCTGCCCCAAGCTCGCGCTCCAGCCCACCGCCGCTGGGGTCTTACCGGGGCAAGAGGGGGAAGACCCAGGGAAGCCTCTGCCCGGCGGGGAAACTCCACCATCTACGCATGCGTGGAAGGGCACGCATGCGCAGATGGTGGAGTTTACTTCCGGGTTGAAAACTAGCGAAATAGCCCTTTCGCGATCCTTGAGGACGCGAAACTCGAGGGTTCACTGTATTGGTTAAGTGAGTTTTGTCCCATTGTACAGTGTTCCCTCGATTTTCGCGGGTTCAAACTTCGCGAATAGCCTACACCACGGTTTTTCAAAAAATATTAATTAAAAAATGCTTCGCGGTTTTTTTTCCTATACCACGGTTTTTTCCCACCCGATGACGTCATATGTCATCACCAAACTAATAATTTTTGCAAATAATAAAAAAAAAAAATTGTTAATAAATAATTATGTTTATAAATATCAGGATCACTAAGTGTCTTATTCAATGGTGAGTACCAGTAATAATGGTGAGTAAATGGTTGTTAAAGGAATGGGAAATTATAATTTAGGGGTTTAAAGTGTTAAGGGAAGGCTTGTGATACTGTCCATAGGCAAAAATGGTGTATTTACTTCCGCATCTCTACTTCGCGGAAATTCGACTTTCGCGGGCGGTCTCGGAACGCATCCCCCGTGGAAATCGAGGGGACACTGTACCACTTTTCTTGCCTCGTCTGTTAAGTGAACCAGTGCTGCAGTTGAAAAGTTAGCAAATCCAGTTGTTAAGGAAACTTGGCTTCCCCATTGACTTTGATTGACAGAAGGTCGCAAAATGACCTCGGGACACTCCCACTGTCATAAATATGAATCAGTGGCCAAGCTTCTGAATTTTGATCACGTGATCATGGGGATCCTGCAAAGGTCATCACTGTGAACGACAGCCGTAAGTCACAGTATTCAGTGTCATTTGGAACATTGGACGGTCACTCAACGAACTGTGGTTCAGTCCAGGACGACCTGTATAGACTCATGGGGCTGGAACAGACCTTGGAGATATTCTAGTTCAACTCTCCGCTCAAGGCAACAGACCATCCCGGTCAAAAAGTTGACCAGTCTATTTTTGGAAATCTCCATTGATGGGGCATATAATCTTGGTTGATTTGTAGTTGTTTCCCACAATTTTGTTTACAACCAAAACATGGCCAGTAATACTATTGGGGGCGGGGGGGGGACGCTTTAAAGAGAAGTAACTTCAGGTAATGGAAGCATGGGCTCAGAGGTAAGTAGAAATGGCCTTCTATTGATGCATTGTATTAGATACTCAGAGAGTATATTCATTCATTCATTCAATTTTTATGCTGCCCTTCTCCTTAGACTCAGGGCGGCTTACAACATGTTAGCAATAGCACTTAGCACTTTTTTAACAGAGCCAGCCTATTGCCCCCACAATCCGGGTCCTCATTTGACCCACCTCGGAAGGATGGAAGGATGAGTCAACCTTGAGCCGGTGATGAGATTTGAACCGCTGACTTACAGATTTACAGTCAGCTTCAGTGGTTTGCAGTACGGCACTCTACCTGCTGCGCCACTCCGGCTCTTGCACGAAGGACAAATTCCTTGTGTGTCCAATCACACTTGGCCACTAAAGAATTCTATTCTATTCTATTCTGCTCTATTCTGTTCGGTTCCGTTCCATTCTATTTTCTATTCTATTCTCTATTCTCACTGAGCTTGTGCACCAAAGACAAATTCCTTGTATGTCCAATCACACTTGACCCATAAAGAATTATATTCTATTCTATTCCATTCCATTCCTTTCCAATCCTATTCTACTCTACTCTATTCTACTCTACTCCATTTCATTCCAATCCTATTCTACTTTATCCTATTCTACTCTACTCTACTCTACTCTGACTTGTATTTTAGCCGTCATTCGAAATCAAAATGGACCAATCCATTGAGGCTACTTATAACCTGGATTTGAAGTTCCTACAGTTACCCCCCGCAGTCCCATGACCCACCCATTTTACCACCATGGTTGCTTACAGCAGTGATTTTCAACCTTTTTTGAGCCGCGGCACATTTTTTACATTTACAAAATCCTGGGGCACACCACCAACCAAAATGACACAAAATGTGTCTCTTCTCTTTTTCCATTCCTGTCGCCTCCCCACCCTTGTGTGTGTGTGTGTGTGTGTGTGTGTGTATACACACTCTTGAACCATTTCCAAAAACAGATGAGGGCTGGGTTTTTCTCTCTCTTATTCTTTGGGTGCTTTTTATATGCTTTAAATCAAGAGTCACTTCTCTCTCTCTTTTGTTTCTCTCTCTTTCCTCTCATTCTCTGTCTCAATTATTTTCTCATTTCTCTTTTTTCCTCCCCTTTTTGCTCATTTCTCTCTCTCTCTCTCTTCCTTCCTCTCCTTTTCTCTCTCTCTCTTGCTTTCTTTCTCTCTCTCCCTTCCTCTCCTTTTCTCTCTCTCTCTCTTGCCTTCTTTCTCTCTCACTCTTGCTTTCTCTCTTTCTCTCTTTTCTTTCTCTCTTTCTTTCTCTCTCACACACTCTCTCTCACACTCTCTTTCTCTCTCTCTTGCTTTCTTTCTCTCTCCCTCTTTCTCTCTCTCTTTCTCCCTCTCTCAGCAAAAAATTGTGAGACCGGAACCTGAGCTTCCTTCTTCACGGCACACCTGACCATGTCTCGCGGCACACTAGTGTGCCACGGCACACTGGTTGAAAAACACTGGCTTACAGCCACGATGGACAGGCTCTGTGATTGGCATTAAGTCAAAGACTACCTGATATCTTCGTTGCCCAACATCACCTCGAGAGCAATGGATAGGAAAAATACAGATCAAATTCATATAAACTCTTCCGTATTTTTTATTTATTTTTTTGCATGAAAGAACTGTGAATTCGGTACATTTCTGGCCAAGGGGTAGGCGGGGGCGGGCAGGAAGAACAAGCACAAAGGATTCCTATCTTTTAATTTACAAATCAGCAACCTGCTGCCCTCTAGGGATAGTTGGACGGTGATTTAATTCTTGCACCAACTTTCTTGACAAGGCACATTTTATTTTATTTATTTTATTTATTTATTTGTTTTGTCCAATACACAATGAGGGTTTTATTGGGTATATATCTATATGCACATAGTAAAATACATGATGAAGGTTATAGAGGAGATACTCATAGTAAAATATATCTAAGAAATAATAGAAAAGAAGATATAGTAATAGAACATATCAATGAAAGAATAGAAGAAGAGATATAGGAATAGAAGAAAGGTTTAGGAGATATAGGAGAGCAATAGGACAGGGGACGGAAGGCACTCTAGTGCACTTGTACTCGCCCCTTACTGACCTCTTAGGAATCTGGATAGGTCAACCGTAGATAATCTAAGGGTAAAGTGTTGGGGGTTTGGGGATGACACTATGGAGTCCGGTAATGAGTTCCATGCTTCGACAACTCGGTTACTGAAGTCATATTTTTTACAGTCAAGTTTGGAGCGGTTAATATTAAGTTTAAATCTGTTGTGTGCTCTTGTGTTGTTGTGGTTGAAGCTGAAGTAGTCACCGACAGGCAGGACGTTGCAGCATATGATCTTGTGGGCAATACTTAGATCTTGTTTAAGGCGTCTTCGTTCTAAACTTTCTAGGCCCAGGATTGAAAGTCTAGTCTCGTAGGGTATTCTATTTCGAGTGGAGGAGTGAAGGGCTCTTCTGGTGAAGTATCTTTGGACCTTTTCAAGGGTGTTAATGTCGGAGATGCGATATGGGTTCCAAACAGATGAGCTGTATTCGAGGATGGGTCTGGCAAAAGTTTTGTAAGCTCTGGTAAGTAGTGTGAGATTGCCAGAGCAGAAGCTACGTAGCATTAGGTTTACAACTCTTGAAGCCTTCTTGCTATATTGTTGCAGTGGGCTTTGGCCCTTAAATCTTTTGTTATTAGTATACCAAGGTCTTTAACTGAGTGGGGGTTATCTGTGATAATTTGATTATTCAGTTCGTATTTGGAGTTCACATTCTTCTTATACCTCTGCATAGCTAGAGGTATAACAAGCAGGAAGAGGGAGATTGTGATCCCCTTATATAGAGCGCTGGTGAGACCACATTTGGAATACTGTGTTCAGTTCTGGAGACCTCACCTACAAAAAGATATTCACAAAAATGAAGAATGGTGGAAGGTCTTAAGCATAAAACGTATCAGGAAAGACTCAATGAACTCAATCTGTATAGTCTGGAGGACAGAAGGAAAAGGGGGGACATGATCGAAACATTTAAATATATTAAAGGGTTAAATAAGGTCCAGGAGAGAAGTGTTTTTAATAGGAAAGTGAACACAAGAACAAGGGGACACAATCTGAAGTTAGTTGGGGGGAAGATCCAAAGCAACCTGAGAAAATATTATTTTACTGAAAGAGTAGTAGATCCTTGGAACAAACTCCCAGCAGACGTGGTTGGTAAATCCACAGTAACTGAATTTAAACATGTCTGGGATAAACATATATCCATCCTAAGATAAAATACAGAAATTAGTATAAGGGCAGACTAGATGGACCATGAGGTCTTTTTCTGCCGTCAGACTTGTATGTTTCTATGTTTCTATGTTTCTTCCCAATGGTACCAATTCCAACTTTAATTTGAGATGCGTTTGCTTTCCACCTGGGTCTGCTCGTTATTGCAAAAGGGGTCCATTAAGTCTCGAATTTCATTTTCTTTCCCCCCTTCCCTAGCCTTAAACCTACCTACCTGACTGCTTGCTTGCTTGCCAATTTCTGGGGGGCGATGAAGGAAGGACACACAGCTGGGGGATGTAAAATGTTATGTGTTTTGCTCTTCTCCCTTTTCATTATGCATGTAGACATCCAAACACACACAGTGTCAGATGGATTTCTGGCGGCATGTATAATTTCAACACTTAGCAGAACAAATTCGGTACAGAAAGGTTATTTTGAAAGCCTCTTTTCAGTTTGATTCTTTCTTTTTGTTGAACATTTTATTCTTTAAAAATAAAAAAAATAAAACCCTCGCTGCTCTTACTAAATAGATTGGCTTTGGAAGCGGTAAGAGATAAATAAGGCAGCTTTTAAAATGTCAATAAAAACAATAGGCCACTTTATAGACTGGGGAGGAAAGCGACAGCGAATCGAGACAGCATACTAAAAAAGCAGAGACATCACCCTGCCAACAAATGCGCGTATAGATAAGAATAGCAAGGTAAGAATTGGTGGTAGCACTATATAATGATAGAAACATAGAAGACTGATGGCAGAAAAAGACCTCATGGTCCATCTATTTAAATGTTTCGATCATGTCCCCCCTTTTCCTTCTGTCCTCCAGATTATACAGATTGAGTTCATGAAGTCTTTCCTGATACGTTTTATGCTTAAGACCTTCCACCATTCTTGTAGCCCGTCTTTGGACCCGTTCAATTTTGTCAATATCTTTTTGTAGGTGAGGTCTCCAGAACTGAACACAGTACTCCAAATGTGGTCTCACCTCTTCCTGCTTGTTATACCTCTAGCTATGCAGCCAAGCATCCTACTTGCTTTCCCTACCGCCCGACCACACTGCTCACCCATTTTGAGACTGTCAGAAATCACTACCCCTAAATCCTTCTCTTCTGAAGGTTTTGCTAACACAGAACTGCCAATGCAATACTCAGATTGAGGATTCCTTTTCCCCAAGTGCATTATTTTACATTTGGAAACATTAAACTGCAGTTTCCATTGCTTTGACCATTTATCTAGTAAAGCTAAATCATTTACCATATTACAGACCCCTCCAGGAATATCAACCCTATTGCACACTTTAGAGTCATCGGCAAATAGGCAAACCTTCCCTACCAAACCTTCCCCTATGTTACTCACAAACATATTAAAAAGAATAGGACCCAGAACAGACCCTTGTGGCACACCGCTTGTAACCTGTCTCTGCTCAGAATACTCGACTCAAATTCATTTATTAATAAGAATTTAAACATATGGGATTCTTTCAATATAGTTTATGTGATATACGATAATAGGCATTTTGTTCTATTTTTAGATATACAGTGGTACCTCGAGATACGAGTTTAATTCGTTCTGGACCTGGGCTCTTAAGTCGAGCAGCTCTTATCTCGAACGACTTTTCCCCATAGGAATTAATGTAAATAATTTTAATTGGTTCCAGCCCTCAAAAAACTCACAAAGTTAGTCTAAATTATGCAGAAAGACATGTTTTTAATGAAGAAATTTACATGTACATATAAATGAATAATGAAGTTTCTTTCACTTAACTTGTAAACTTTCTTAAACTTTTAAATTTACATATGTTCAACTTCTCTGCCACCCAATCCTGTAGGACAGAGGTCCCCAACCCTTTTTGCACCAGGGACCGGCTTTAAGCGATCAAGAGAGGAATGGGTGAATGAATGGACGGAGGGTGGGAAGGAAGGAAGGAAGGAAAGAGGGAAGGGACAGGAACAGAGGAAGGAAGCAAGGAAACTTATGAAAGGGGAGAGTAAGAGAGGAATGAGTGAAGGGAGGGAGGGAGGGAAGAAGGTGGGAAGGAGAAAGAAAAGAAGAAATAGAGGAAGGGAAGGTAAAAGAGAGAAAGAAAAAGAGCAAGAAAGAAAGAAAGAAAGAAAGAAAGAAAGGGGGAAGGGACAGGAACAGAGGAAGGAAGCAAGGAAACTTATGAAAGGGGAGAGTAAGAGAGGAATGAGTGAAGGGAGGGAGGGAGGGAAGAAGGTGGGAAGGAGAAAGAAAAGAAGAAATAGAGGAAGGGAAGGTAAAAGAGAGAAAGAAAAAGAGCAAGAAAGAAAGCTGCAAGCACCCCCCCGAGCCCCCCAGGCCGGCTGCAACCTTTTAAAACACGCGCGCCGCTTCGCAGCTGTCTCCTGAAGCCGAACGCGGAAGTTAGCGTTTGGCTTCAGGAGACAGCTCCTTGGCGCTTGTATCTCGAATTTGGGCTTGTAAGTAGAACAAAAATATCTCTCCCCTCCCAGCTCTTATCTCGAGTTGCTCTTAAGTAGAGCAGCTCTTATGTCGGGGTTCCACTGTATATAGAACCTCTAGTAATTACAGGATAAGATGATACTGAATTAATTAATCTAATGTAGAAATGAAAGTTTGAATTAAGATGGGCATAATATAGAGTTTGATATGGTTTAAACTGATGTAATGTAATTTTTTAATGTAAGGTGGGAAAAGACTGTTGGGGTTGTTTTTTTTTTGAGGTTTTCTTTATTTGATAATATTATATAGGTTTTATATATATGTGTGTGGGTGTGTGTCACATGATTTTTTGCCTTATTTTGGCCTCATCAGCTAGCCATACCCACTGGGACTTGAACCTGCAACCTTTCCCTTGTAAGGCAGAGAATTATACTCTAGGCTACAGTATCCAATCCCTATATATATATACAGTAATACCTCGTCTTACGAACCTAATTGGTTCCAGGGGGAGGTTCCTAATTGGTTCCAGGGGGAGGTTAAAACAGCCGGGGGGGCTTCTCGGAAGTTCGGCAAAAGTTCGGGTTCGGGAAGCCGCTGGGAAGCCCCGCCGCCCAGCTATCACCTTTTAAAACAGCCAGGGGGCTTCTCAGAGGCCTCCTGAACGCCGAACCCGGAAGTTCGGGTTTGGCGTTCAGGTTGAGGAGGCTGCTGGGAAGCCCCTGGCTGTTTTAAAAGGTGACAGCCGGGCGGCGGGGCTTCCCAGCGGCCTCCCGAACCCGAACTTTTGCCGAACTTCCGGGTTCGGCGTTCGGAAGGCCGCTGAGAAGCCCCTCCGCCCGGCTGTCACCTTTTAAAACAGCCGGGGGGCTTCTCGGAGGCCTCCCAAACACCGAACCCGGAAGTTCGGGTTTGGCGTTCGGGTTCAGGAGGACGCTGGGAAGCCCCCTGGCTGTTTCAAAAAGCGACAGCCGGGCGGCGGGGCTTCTCGTCGTCGTCGGGTTCGTAAGAAGAAAAAAGTTCGGAAGAAGAGGCAAAAATTTTCTGAACCCCGGGTTCGTATCTCGGGTTGTTCGTAAGACGAGGGGTTCGTATCATGAGGTACCACTGTATATATCTGGACATTCAGTCCTGGCTTTTAAATACAGGCTATATTTGCATCTGTTGGAATGTAATGTTCCACTTTGTGCATCACCACTAAGGCAGGAAGCACAAAGCACAGTCACAAAATTCACACAAAATTGTCAAGCCACAAGCAGAAGGAACCTCAAAGCCCTTTATGGCTTAGAATTATACATGAACCGGATTGCTATTTTGTGCAGCCTTTCAAATCGACTCAAAGCCCTTCCCCCCCCCCTTTGCAATCCATTTTAAAAAAATAATAATAATTGACAGCCCCAAAAGCGAACACGGTGATTCAGGAAGGGAAAATATGATTTGAGAAATATTTTATAGCGCTCTCTTTTCCCCCCCTTATCCAATATCTTGACAAAGGGCCTCTAAAGAGGTTAGAAATTCCAAGAAATGTTTTTAGTCTTGATGGTGAAAGCCGAGAGAGATTTTTTAAAATCGGGTTTTGCTCCGTATGGCTTATTCAAAGTGGCAGGGGGAAAGCAGTCCCCACTCAATCTATCCCAATTCCCCTTCATGCTTTGAAAATTGTAAAGACGTTATACTGATATATAGTGCTTATTATTCAGCGCCTCTCTAAAATCTGGATGCTCTTGTCTTTTCAAATATATTTTAAACGTCGAGGGTGCTTGATGAGCAGAAGGGATAAAAATTTTGACTTCGCTTCTTTCAGCTGGAGGTGCGGGACAAATTAACAGAATTGAATAACAAAGTTGGAAGGGACCTTGGGAGCCATCTAGTCCAACCCCGCGCTCTAGCAGGAGACCCGATACCACTTCAGACAAAGGGCTGCCCAGTCTCTTCTTTAAAACCTTCAGTGACGGAGCAACTACAACTTCTGGAGGCACAGTCGTTCCACCAATTAATTATTCTAACTCTCAAGAAATACAGTGATACCTCGTCTTACAAATGCCTCGTCATACAAACTTTTTGAGATACAAACCCGGGGTTTAAATTTTTTTTGCCTCTTCTTACAAACTATTTTCACCTTACAAACCCACTGCCGCCACTGGAATGCACCGCCTCCGGACTTCTGTTGCCAGCGAAGCGCCCGTTTTTGCGCTGCTGGGATTTCCCTGAGGCTCCCCTCCATGGGAAACCCCACCTCCGGACTTCCGTGTTTTTGTGATGCTGCAGGGGAATCCCAGCAGCGCAATAACGGGCGCTTCGCTGGCAACGGAAATCCGGAGGTGGGGTTTCCCAGTGAGGAGAGCCTCAATGAAATCGCAGCATCGCAAAAACACAGAGGTCCGGAGGTGGGGTTTCAAGGACTTCGGTGTTTTTGCGATGCTGCGATTTCACCGATGCTCCCTTCGCTGGGAAACCCCACCACCGGATTTCCATTGCCAGTGAAGCGCTCGTTTTTGCGATGCTGGGATTCCCCTGCAGCATCACAAAAACACAGAAGTCCGGGGGTGGGGTTTCCCATGGAGGGGAGCCTCAGGGAAATCCCAGCAGCACAAAAACGAGCGATTCGGCTGGCAAAAGGGGTGAATTTTGGGCTTGCACGCATTAATCGCTTTTCCATTGATTCCTATGGGAAACATTGTTTTGTCTTACAAACTTTTCACCTTAAGAACCTCGTCCCGGAACCAATTAAGTTTGTAAGACAAGGTATCATTGTATTTTCCTGGGATGTTTTAAATATATAGGTATTATTGACTTACAACGAGTCTGCGGAGAGGGGTGGCATACAAATCTAATTAATAATAATAATATTATTATTGAGCCGGGGTGGCGCAGCAGGTAGAGTGCTGTACTGCAAGCCACTGAAGCTGACTGTAGATCTGAAGGTCAGCAGTTTTTTAAATTAAGAGTTTTAAACTGCTTTAAGTATTGGATTTGTACTGTTTTGTTGTTGTGAGCCGCTCCGAGTCTCTGGAAAGGGGGGGCATACAAATCTAATAAATAATAATAATAATAATAATAATAATAATAATAATAATAATAATAACAACAACAACTTTCGAAACGTCGCTGAATGAATGGGTGTTAAGTCTAGGAACGAGTGCATAGCGCCAGTAGTAAAATGGCAGCACAGAACAAATTGCAATTTAAAGCATACGGATCCGATTAGAGAGTTGGTAGCAATTGGGGAGGTGGGCAGGGGTAATGAAGCAGGGTGCACAAAGGCTTCCATTTCTCTTGACCCCGAGACTTGTGAATGTGCAGCGAGCGTCTATGTGGTGGCAAAATGGGCTGCTGGAAGGGAAGTAATTGTGGGATGATTATGAGGCCCAAGGGGACTGTGTCCTTCGCAATAACGGTGCTGTGTAAAGTAATTTGGTGGCAGAATTCTTTATTGCATGCCTTGCCGGTACATTGGGGTGGACAAGAGTTTAATTGAAGCCCTGCCAGCTATAAATTCCGGAATAAAATCTTAAGGGCAAGATAAACATAAGGGTACGGCGGACACCAGGATTTGCAAACCAAATAAGCTCACCGCTTCGTGGAGTGCCAGAGTTGAGGGGCAAAACATGGGCTCCACCAATCGAGTTTCCTTTCGCTCAGCCGAAATGGGCTCGAGGTTAAGCTCAGCCTGCCGTCCTGCCAAGGTGGGTAAAATGAGGGGACAAGGGCCTGACTCTGTGAACGGCTTAGAGAGGGCCGTAAAAGCACTGTGAAGCGGTATGTAAATCTAAGTGCTATTGCTACGGCTATGACACTGGAGAGTCGCATGATCCACTTTTGCAACCTTCTGAAAAGCAAAATCAACAGGGGAGGCAGATTCACTTCACAATCAAGGAAGGAAGGAGGGAGGGAGGGAGGGAAGGAAGGAAGGAACAAAAGAACGAACAAAGGAACGAAGGAACGAACGAAGGAACGAACGAAGGAACGAACGAAGGAACGAACGAAGGAACGAACGAAGGTGGGTGTATGGGTAGACAGAGATAGATAGACAGACAGACAGACAGACAGACAGAAAAAAGATGGACGGATGGATGATGGGTGGGTGGGTGGATGGGCAGACAGGATAGATGGGTGGATGGATGGATGATGGGTGGGTGGGTAGACAGAGACAGAAGATTGGTAGCTAGAGGTAGTTAGGTAGACAGATAGGGGGGGTGCGTGTGTACGGTTGCCAAGTACTTGTATTTTGATCACATGACCACAAGGACGCTGTGTCCTTTGTAAGTGCGAGGACTGGTTGAGTGTCACTGTTTTCATCACCGCTGGGGTGGTGGCAATTGGAGGACTCCCCTCCCTTTCCTTCCCCCCCCCCCCCCGCTTATCGCTAAGGATGATGGGGGTCATTTAGACAAAAAGGAAATGATTACCGGTCCTCTCAGATCAATCAGTTCTTGTCTCATCTGTGTCACGAGGGCTTCTTTGGCCATCAAGGCACGATGGAGACGTTCGTTGAATTCGATCAGTTCCCCGTGCATCTCCGCCACCTGCAACACAAACACACAGAGACACAACCAACAAATTCAGCTGATGGGGAAATGAGCGTTGGGGGTCATCCACAATCGGAATCCACAAAGAAATCGCCTCTGCTTCTGCACAATCCCACAAAGGAAACGGTGCAAGCAGATGGTCAACGCTATTGCAAAAAAAACCAAATATGAACAAGAGCATTCCTACAATACAGGAACTCCTCAACTGACCACGATTCATTTAGTGACCATTTGAAGTTATGACGGGACTGAGAAAAGTGACTTAGGACCACTTTTTATTCACATTTATGATTGTTGCAGCATCCCCAATGGTCTTGTGGTTAAAATTGAGATGCTTGGTAACTGACTCATATTTATGATGGACGGATATCT
The DNA here is from genome assembly GCF_031021105.1 of Erythrolamprus reginae. NCBI lineage: Eukaryota > Metazoa > Chordata > Lepidosauria > Squamata > Dipsadidae > Erythrolamprus > Erythrolamprus reginae. Next base: position 47,355,061 of record NC_091958.1, read on the forward strand.
CGGGCAGGGGTGGGATTAAAATTGTTCAGCAAACGGGTCTCTGCCCGGTTCCTGGGTGGGCGGGGCCACAGTGGGCGTGGCTTACTTGACCTCCTACACCACGGACGGGGGTGGGTGGTGTTTCCACCCTCCCCAGGTTCTGGAGGCTTTGGTCGAGCCTCTGGGAGGGTGAAAACGGCCACACCTGAGCTCCGGAGACTCTCTGGAGGCCAGAAATGGGCCGTTTCTGGACTTCCAGAACTTTCAGGAGGCCCATTTTTCATCCTCCCAGAATCTCCACGTTGTTGTGGTTAGCTCTGGCCTAGCTCCTGCCCCAAGGACTGTGGATGGGGGGGAGACATCCACATGCTGCAGCCCTGTTTTGCCCCCGGTCGAATCTGCTGATGAAGGCTCCTCTGACCAAGAAGACATGAGTGACAGGGAGGAGGAGAATGTGGCAGACAGCTCAGAAGGAGATCAATTATCTAGCTCCTCCTTGGATTCAGAACAAGAGTTAATGATACAGCCACGCATGCGGAGAGCGATGCATAGGCAGCAACAACTGAGAGATTATTATCAAAGAAAATGAGGCCACCTGTGGTTGGGTGGGGCTGTGGTCATTAGTGAGGCTGCTATAAATAGCAGCCTGTGGGTTTGGCCATTGTGGAGGATTATCTGATTATCTGTGTTTCGTGACTGCTTTACTGACTTTGACCTTTTGTGTGCTGATTTTTCCCCGCTTTGAAACTAAACCAGGGCAAAGTGTGTTTCACTTTGTGAAAGAAGAAGGACTGTGAATTGCCTCACAGCTGCAAGCTAAGTATCACAGAACTGATAAGAGACTTGTACAAATTACCAGTTTGTTTGGAGACGAGTGCTCTTGGCTATACCAAAAGAGGGCTTAGTTTAAGTGAATTTTCATTATAAAGAACATTGTTTTGAATTTTCAAACATGTGTGTGTCTGAAATTTGTACCTGTGAATTTTTGGGAGGAAGAGAGCCCGACAGAACACACGTGGGCCCTGCACTTACCTGGCATCCAAAACAGACCTTGTGGAGACTCCTGGAAGGGAAAGGATGGACGGGGGCTGGAGGTCCTTGAAACTAACGGTTTGGTGAACCAGATGTGAAATTAGCAGCCGGTTCACCCGCACAGTATCCCTTGTTATCCCTAGTAGGAAAAGTCCTGGCTTTCAGCCTAATTGCATATTCAGGATTTTTTCCAACCAATGTTTTATTATTAATCCGAATGTTTTGTGACTTATGACATTGCCACCACATGTGATAAGAAGTACCCGGTGCCGTCCCAATAAACCGGTGATAAATCACACGACCATGGGGATGTTGCGATAGTCGTAATTGTGAAAAACAGTCATAAGTCACTTGATTCTGGGTTGTCGTAACTTTGAATGGTCGCTCAGCAAATCGTTTTAAGTCGAGGGATGCCTGTATTGCCAAATAAAAGGAGTTTTTATGCATATGCTCTGGGAATGTGTTGAAGTTCAAAAATTCTGGAAGGAAGTACAAAATGAAATAAATAATATGCTAAACATTAATTGGATAATTACAAAAGAATTAGCAATACTAGTTAAATATGGGGAATTACGAGAATTTAAAGAAATCAAAACAGCAGCTTTGGAAAGCGCTCAAGCAGTAGTGGTTTTAGGGTGGAAGGATAGCAATAAATGGACAATCCAGAATTGGTACTGGTACATGGTGGACCACATCCACTTCGAAGTTATGGAAATAAGATTAAATAACTTTGATGAAAATAAACTGGAGAAGCTGATGGCACGATGGAATCAGGTGAAAAATTACATCTTAAGTAGAATTTATGACGACAATGTGAAAAATAAATTCCAATCACTTTTTGTAGGTAAAGAAATGTAAACCGGAGCTAAGGAAGAAATTGAAACTTATTGTAAATAATTTAACTCCCTAAATGGTGGTGGGGGTTTTATTGGTGTTGGGCACGTTTTCTTTTAAGTATTTTTTGTTTGTTGTTAATTTAGTAAATAAACCACAGTCACTCATGCCCTCATCACCTCGAGGTTCGACTACTGTAATGCTCTCTACATGGAGCTACCTTTGAAAAGTGTTTGGAAACTTCAGATCGTGCAGAATGCAGCTGCGAGAGCAGTCATGGGCTTCCCTAGGTATGCCCATGTCACACCAACAGTCTGCATTGGTTGCCGATCAATTTCTGGTCACAATTCAAAGTGTTGGTTATGACCTTTAAAGCCCTTCATGGCATCGGACCAGAATATCTCCGAGACCGCCTTCTGCTGCATGAATCCCAGCGACCGGTTAGGTCCCACAGAGTGGGCCTTCCCCGGGTCCCGTCAACTAAACAATGTTGTTTGGCGGGCCCCAAGGGAAGAGCCTTCTCTGTGGCGGCCCTGACTCTCTGGAACCAGCTCCCCCCAGAGATTAGAACTGCCCCTACCCCCCTCGCCTTTCGCAAACTCCTTAAAACCCACCTTTGTCGCCAGGCATGGGGGATCTGAGATATCTCCCCCGGGCCTATACAATTTATGTATGGTATGCTTGTGTGAATGTTTGTTTAATAATGTGGGTTTTTTTAATATTTTATATTGTAAATTATTAGATTTGTTACAAACTGTTTTTATTGTGTTGTGAGCCGCCCCGAGTCTGCGGAGAGGGGTGGCATACAAATCTAATAAATAATTAAGTAAGTAAGTAAGTAAGTAAGTAAGTAAGTAAGTAAGTAAGTAAGTAAGTAAGTAAGTAAGTAAGTAAGTAAATAAAATAAAATAAAAAGTCGAGGGATGCCTGTATTGATGAGAAAGTAAATTAAAGCATGAAGCTACATTGAACCCATCTACCATTGGGGTTATTCTCCCCCCCCCCCAAACAAACTTGAATGGGAAGCCGGCTTTAAGCCACAATGCGAAGATGACTGATCTAATGGGGCTTTCTGGGTCTATTACACTCTTATGCAAGTGAAGTGTGCCGTGTTTATAAAAGCCAGTTTTCATGGCTTATTATGCTGAGTAAAGACAGCCGTGAGATTTCTTCATTTCCAAAAACATCTCCAAATATTCTTTCTGTATGAGCCTCACGCTTTTCTGCTTAATTGCATTAAAGGGGATTCAATTCATAACCCCCTTTGATTTAATTAAAAACATCCCACTTAATTACTCTAGGCTGGGTCGGCTGAATAAGATCAAACATAATATGTCCTCTGTGCAAATGATATATAAAAAGAAAAAGGGGGGGAAAAGAGAGAGAAACCTGCGTTCCTATGCCGTTTGAACCATCCCTAGGAAAAATGTTTCCATTTGGAGCCAATTCACGTCCTTTAAACCAGTATTTCCCAACCTTGGCAACTTGAAGATATTTGGACTTCAACTCCCAGAATTCCCCAGCCAGCGAACGCTGGAAAAGGTGGGGAGTAGCCTCTGTGGGGCCTCTCTAGGAATCTCCTGGGCGGAAGCAGCCGGAAAAGGTGGGAAGAAGCCTCTGTGGGCCTTTCTAGGAATCTCCTGGGAGGAAACAGGGCCGGAAAAGGCGGGGAGAAGCCTCCATGGGGCCTCTCTAGGAATCACCTGGGAGGAAACAGGGCCGGAAAAGGCGGGGAGAAGCCTCCGTGGGGCCTCTCTAGGAATCTCCTGGGAGGAAACAGGGCCGGAAAAGGCGGGGAGAAGCCTCCGTGGGGCCTCTCTAGGAATCTCCTGGGAGGAAACAGAGCCGGAAAAGGCAGTGAGAAGCCTCCGTGGGGCCTCTCTAGGAATCTCCTGGGAGGAAACAGGGCCGGAAAAGGCGGGGAGAAGCCTCCGTGGGGCCTCTCTAGGAATCTCCTGGGAGGAAACAGGGCCGGAAAAGGCAGTGAGAAGCCTCCGTGGGGCCTCTCTAGGAATCTCCTGGGAGGAAACAGGGCCTCCATCCTCCCTGTGGTTTCCCCAATCGCACACATGATTTGCTTTTACATTGATTCCTATGAGTAAAATTGCTTCTTACAAACTTTTTTACTTAAGAACCTGGTCACGGAACGAATTAAGTTTGTAAGTAGAGGTACCACTGTACTTGTTTTTCAGGCTGTGGAAACAAGAGTAATTTTTCTTTGATTTCTTACTTCCCATTTTAGGGTTACTTGGTTCGCTGGCTGGGGAATTCTGGGAGTTGAAGTCCCAATATCTTCAAGTTGCCAAGGTTGGGAAACACTGCCTTAAACAAAGAACTCAATCGTTTTAAAGCAGAAGCATTAATATTATTAACGATGGAATGTAGAGGACCATATCCCCCAGCTGCAAAGGATGCCAGCGCTTAGACCGATCTCATAATTCAAACACTTGAGATTTATAACACGTTTCCCCAATTGAAAAAATTACATTTGTGTGTGGCATTCTTGTGCATGGGGATTCTTTTAAACCTCAGAATTCAGTTTTTGCTGTAAACGTTATGAGAGCTTCTTTCACATATACAGACAGAGAGGCAGGCATACAAACACACACACACAAGTATGAGAATATGTTATCAGTCTATTAAGTAGAAGATGAATTATTTATTTATTTATTTAATTTATATGACGCCCCTCTCTGCAGACTCAAGGCAGCTCACAACAGTAATAAAACAATGTACAAAAGCAACTAAAAACCCCTTATTTAAAAAGCAAGACATACACACAAACATACCATGCATGAACTATATAGGCCTGGGGGAGATGACTCAATTCCCCCATGCCTGATGGGTTTTAAGGAGTTTACGAAAGGCAAGGAAATCTCTGGGGGGGGGGAGCTGGTTCCAGAGGATCGGGGCCGCCACAGAGAAGGCTCTTCCCCTGGGTCCCGCCAGATGACATTGTTTCGTCAACGGGACCCGGAGAAGGCCAACTCTGTGGGACCTAACATAGGATAAGAATCGCTCAGGAAAAGGTAAAAGGGGAGAATGAGGAAGTAGAAAAGTGAAGGGAGAAGAGGAGAAGGAAGAGGGAGAGAAGGAGAAAGAAGGTAGAGAGAGGAGGTAGAGATGGAGGGAGGGGAGAATGAAGAAATGAAGAAAAAGAGACTGATAAATAAATCTGGCTTCCCCATTGATTTTGCTGGTCAGAAGGTGAGACAAGGGGTTTTATAGTACACAGCAACGGTCATAAATATGAACCAGTTGTCACGTGGCTGAATTTTGATCACGTGACCACTGGGGGGTGGGGTGCTGCTGTGGTTGTTAAGTGAAAAATGGTCCTTTGACAGAATGGTTGTAGAATGGGGACAATTCACTTAACAACAAGATCAATGGGAATTTAGGCCGCTATTGTGGTCGTACGGCAAGGACTGGCAGAGCTTCACATGCGGGATGTAAACAGTGCGTGCATGCACACACGCACAAACACACACACACGCTAAGTCTGGAAGGACTTCAAAACGACGGCTAAATGACCAGTTGTAAGTCGAGAACTTTCTGTAATAATCTTTTTATATTGTTGGGCTGCTGACTTAACACATCATTCCAATGCAGTGGTTCTCCATCTTTCTAATGCCATGACGCCCTAATGTTGTAGTGACCCCCAACCATAAGTCTAGCCCCAATTCTCCCAATAGAGTTTGAAGCTGATTGGCAGGAAGGTCAGAGGGACACTCCCCACTGTAAACGCCTGATTGGTCAGATTGTAAACATATGTTCCAAGGTGCCAGAATAGAAACTTTAGTTCCTAACACCATGGGAAATTTGTCTTTTCCCATGGTCTTAGGCAGCGGTCCCCAAACTACGGCCCGCGGGCCGCATGCAGCCCACTGAGGCCATTAATCCGGCCCGCGGGTGAGTGACAGGAGCACATCTAATTTTCCATTTATAAAATGTGGTATTTTGTTAGTAACTAATATCAATCATCAAAAAAGTTGCAAAAGTTTTTTTTCTAATTTTGTCATCCAGTTACATTCATTTTCTTTTAATTAAATTCCCTCCTCAAAAAAGTACAACACCAATTATATTTCTAACTTATTAACCATTATGCCAAAGTGCTCCCTTCTTTCTTTATACATTTTTCTATAAGCCAAGAAAACCTTGTATAGCCAATCAGATGTTAACAAAAGAAAATTAAAAACAAAACATAAACATATATGAATTTCAGACTTCTTCCCCCCCAACAGTACATTCCCATTTTGTTTTTTACTTTAAAATAAGGTAGGTGCATTGTGCGTAGGGATTTGTTCATAGGGGTTTTTTATAGTCCGGCCCTCCAACAGTCCGAGGGACAGTGAACTGGCCCCCTGTGTAAAACGTTTGGGGACCCCTGGTCTTAGGTGACCCCTGGGAAACAATTCTTCGATCCCCAAAGTGGTCCTGACCCCTAGGTTAAGAACCCCTGTTCTAATGCAAAATTATCTTTTAAAAAAATCTGAAAAGGCGTTAGATAGAAGAGAGGGGGGAAATTACTTCCAACCTTAAAACTCTTCCAGAACAAGCTACGAAACCTCAAATCAATGTGAATTGAAGTCTACACCGTGGAAGGGGAACATGGGGTGGGGGAGCGGGGAGGAGAAGGAGGAGACATAAGGACCGATACTCTCATTACTTCTGGAAGACTAAGAACATCTCAATGATGGCTCGGTGGTGACAGATCGCATAATCACTCGCATAACAATGTCATGCGGAGTCACGGCAAAGATCTTTGCAAAGGTCAGGTTTATCATGTGCGTAATCGCAGGTGACACATAAAGTCTAAATTGACTCAAGAAGGGAGACTTGCCTGGAGGGAAAAGTAACAAAACCTGAAATATGAATTTGGCCTCTGAACGCTGGAGGCTGGCTCGCTCCGTCTGTCAATAGATCTATCCATTCGTCTTTATTTATCTATTGTTGATGAGATGAGATGAGATAGATGATAGAATGATATTTATTTATTTATGTATTTATTTATGTATTTATTTATTAGATTTGTATGCCGCCCCTCTCCGTAGACTCGGAGATATACATAGATACCGTAATAGATAGATAGATAGATAGATAGATAGATAGATAGATAGATAGATAGATAGATAGATAGATAGATGGATGGATGATAGGTAGATAGATGGATGATGATAGATAAATAGATAGATAGATAGATAGATAGATAGATAGATAGATAGATAGATAACGATAGAGAGACAGACAGACAGATATTATCTATTTATAGATTATCTATTTAACTATCTCAGTCTGTCTTTCTTTCTTTCTTTCTATCTATTTATCTATCTATCTATCTATCTATCATCTGTCTGTCTATCTATCATCTGTCTGTCTATCTATCTATCTATGTATCTGTCTGTCTATCCATCTCATCTCTAGATTTGCCCATCGCACAAAAAAGCAACTAATAACTCATAAATATTCATATAAGCAAGTTTGGATGTTTCTTTATTTCTCCTTCCTTCCTTGCTTCCTTCCCTCCTTCCTTCCTTGCTTCCTCCTTCCTTCCTTCCTTGCTTCCTCCTTCCTTCCTTCCTTCCTTGCTTCCTCCTTCCTTCCTTCCTTCCTTCCTCCTTCCTTCCTTCCTTGCTTCCTCCTTCCTTCCTTCCTTCCTTGCTTCCTCCTTCCTTCCTTCCTTCCTTCCTTCCTTGCTTCCTCCTTCCTTCCTTCCTTCCTTCCTTTTTTCTTCTTCCTTTCCTTTCTTTTCCTTTTTCTTCATATAAGGAAAAAAGAATCAAAAGTGCAGAAGAATTGACCTGACATATTGTTCGGTTTAATTTACCTGATTGTATCCGACAGAGATCAACTTCACTTACAAAAGCAGCCAAAAGAAAATTGACCAATTCCGGTTAAAATGTCCTTGGCTTTCTAATTATCCCAAATTTCCTAGGGGAGCCTCCCCCCTTGCACAGCCATCAATCCACTTCCCAACATTCCTTCAACATCTAATTTCCTTCCTGTCACACTACTTTTAAAAAAAGAAAAGAAAAGGATGCACTTACTTGCTGCTATAATTTGGATTCTTCTTGTAAAAAAAGTGGACAGATAATTGGAATTACATAGCAATTAAAAGGGCTAAGATGTATTATTAAAATCCTTTACTCAGTCCAAGAAAAACACCCATCCTTCATTTTTGTTTGTCATGTCATTTTGAAGGATTTGAACCTGACTTATGGCCACCAGTGAGCCCAATATATCTATTGATAAGCGAGACAGCTAAGTAAATTTTGCCTCATTTTACGACCTTTCTCGCCAGCTTGGCCCAACCAAGCAACCCTAAAATGAGAAGTCAGAAATCAAAGAAAAATTACTCTTGTTTCCACAGACTGAAAAACAAGTACAGTGGTATCTCTACTTACAAACTTAATTCGTTCCGTGACCAGGTTCTTAAGTAGAAAAGTTTGTAAGAAGCAATTTTTCCCATAGGAATCAATGTAAAAGCAAATAATGCGTGCGATTGGGGAAATCGCAGGGAGGGTGGAGGCTCTGTTTCCTCCCAGGAGATTCCTAGAGAGGCCCCACAGAGGCTTCTCACCACTTTTCCAGCCCTGTTTCCCCCCAGGAGATTCCTAAAGAGGCCCCATGGAGGCTTCTCCCCGCCTTTTCTGGCCCTGTTTCCACCCAGGATATTCCTAGAGAAGCCCCATAGAGGTTTCTCACTGCCTTTTCCAGCCCTGTTTCCTCCCAGGAGATTCCTAGAGAGGCCCCGTGGAGGCTTCTCCCCATCTTTTCCGGCCCTGTTTCCTCCCAGGATATTCCTAGAGAGGCCCCACGGAGGCTTCTCCCCACCTTTTCCGGCTCTGTTTCCTCCTAGGAGATTCCTAGAGAGGCCCCACGGAGGCTTCTCCCTGCCTTTTCCAGCCCTGTTTCCTCCCAGGTGATTCCTAGAGAGGCCCCACGGAGGCTTCTCACCGAGTTTTCCAACCCTGTTTTCTCCCAGGTGATTCCTAGAGAGGCCCCACAGAGGCTTCTTCACACCTTTTCCGGCTGTTTCTGCCCAGGAGATTCCTAGAGAGGCCCCACAGAGGCTTCTCCCCACCTTTTCCGGCCCTGTTTCCTCCCAGGAGATTCCTAGAGAGGCCCCACGGAGGCTTCTCGCCACCTTTTCCGACCCTGTTTCCTCCCAAGAGATTCCTAGAGAGGCCCCATAGAGGCTTCTCACCGCCTTTTCCAGCCCTGTTTCCTCCCAGGTGATTCCTAGAGAGGCCCCACGGAGGCTTCTCCCCACCTTTTCCGTCTGTTTCTGCCCAGGAGATTCTTAGAGAGGCCCCATGGAGGCTTCTCCCCGTCTTTTCCGGCCCTGTTTCCTCCCAGGAGATTCCTAGAGAGGCCCCACAGAGGCTTCTCCCCACCTTTTCCGGCCCTGTTTCCTCCCAGGATATTCCTAGAGAGGCCCCACGGAGGCTTCTCGCCGCCTTTTCTGGCCCTGTTTCCTCCCAGGAGATTCTTAGAGACGCCCCATGGAGGCTTCTCACCACCTTTTCCAGCCCTGTTTCCTCCCAGAATATTTCTAGAGAGGCCCCACAGAGGCTTCTTCCCAACTTTTCCGGCCCTGTTTCCTCCCAGGAGATTCCTAGAGAGGCCCCACGGAGGCTTCTCCCTGCCTTTTCCGGTTACAGTTTAGGAAGCTCGGGTTTGTAAGTGGAAAATGGTTCTTGAGAAGAGGCAAAAAAAATCTTGAACACCCGGTTCTTATCCAGAAAAGTTTGCAAGTAGAGGCGTTTGTAGGTAGAGGTACCACTATAGTGACGCAAGGAAGAGACAAACGGTGACTCCAACATATTGGAAACTTTCCGTGTTATTCTCTGGCCCTGCACCGCAAAGAGTTCTACTAAAAACCAACATTAAATTTGGTAATAACAATGATTTGATTCCTGCACATAAAAGACGGGCAGGTTTAACTAGCAGTGACTCAGGCTTTCAAGACGAACGCAGCTAGAAATATAAAAAGCTCAAAAATACATATAGTTTTAAAAATTCATTAAGGGGAGGGAAAAGGCTAAGAGATTTTTTTTCCCCCAAAAAAGATGATGATTCATAACTCTTGCTGCCAAGCAAGCCATTACTAAATCTATAATTTGAAGTCCGGGGAGCTTAAAACAAAGACACATTAAATATTAAAACGCTCTCCAGGGGTGGTCAATAGCTGGCGAGAAGTTCAGGAAAAGTGGTACATTTCTTATCGTTTATGGCAGGAAAAGAAGTGGAATGGTTAGCGAGACAGAAAAAGGCAACGAAAGGGCAGCGCTACAATCCCAGCGCAAATGCTATCGCAATCTCGACGAGTCACACGTTTTGTGTCATGGGCAAAACAAGGAAGCCCATCATCACGTCTTAATCTTGATTTTCCCCAGAGGAAAAATTTGCAGATGACAGCAAATTGGCAGGAATAGCCAACTCTCCAGAAGTCAAGATACAGAAGGATCTTGACAGACGTGAACAATGGGCGCCGTCTAACAAAATGAAACTCAACGGTGAAAAAAGTAAGGTTCTACATTTGGGCAAGAAAACCAAAATGCACAGGTTCGGTATACATGGGTTCTTTCTTTCTTTCTTTCTTTCTTTCTTTCTTTCTTTCTCCCTTCCTTCCTTCCTGATTTGATTTGATTTGATTTGATTTGATTTGTATGCCGCCCCTCTCCGTAGACTCGGGGCAGCTAACAACAGTAATAAAAAACATGTAAATCCAATAGTAAAACAGCTAAAAACCCCTTATTTGTAAAACCAAACATACATACAAACAAACATACCATGCATAAATTGTAAAGGCCTAGGGGGAAAGAATATCTCAGTTCCCCCATGCCTGACGGCAGAGGTGGGTTTTAAGGAGTTTTTAAAAGACAAGGAGGGTGGGGGAATTTCTAATCTCCGGGGGGAGTTGGTTCCAGAGGGCCGGGGCCGCCACAGAGAAGGCTCTTCCCCTGGGCCCCGCCAAAAAACATTGTTTTGTTGACAGGACCCGGAGAAGGCCCACTCTGTGGGACCTAATCGGTCGCTGGGATTCGTACGGCATACGGCGGTCTCGTAGATACCCTGGTCCGGTGCCATAAAGGGCTTTATAGGTGATGACCAACGCTTTGAATTGTGACCGGAAACCGATCAGCAACCAATGCAGACTGCGGAGTGTTGGTGTAACATGGGCATTTTTGGGAAAGTCCATGATTGTTCTCGCAGCTGCATTCTGCACGATCTGAAGTTTCCAAACACTTTTCAAAGGTAGCCCCATGTATAGAGCGTTACAGTAGTTGAGCCTCGAGGTGATGAGGGCATGAGTGACTGTGAGCAGTGACTCCCGGTCCAAATAGGGCCACAACTGGTGCACCAGGCAAACCTGGGCAAACGCCCCCCTCGCCACAGCTGAAAGATGTTTCTCTAATGTGAGCTGTCGATCGAGGAGGACGCCCAAGTTGTGGACCCTCTCCGAGTGGGTCAATAATTTCCCCCCCAGGGTAATGGACGGACAGATAGAATTGTCCTTGGGAGGCAAAACCCACAGCCACTCCGTCTTATCAGGGTTGATGAAGTGGTAAACAGTAGTAACTGTGAGAGGGATCTTGGAGTCCTAGTGGACGACCATTTAAATAGGAGCCATCCGTGTGCAGCAGCTGCCAAAAAAAGCCAACACAGTTCTAGGCTGCATTAACAGAGGGATAGAATTAAGATCACATGAAGTGTTAATACCATTTTATAAGGCCTTGGTAAGGCTGCACTTGGAATATTGCATTCAGGTTTGGTCACCACGATGTAAAAAGGATGTTGAGACTCTAGAAAGAGCGCAGAGAAGAGCAACAAAGAGGATAAGGGGACCGGAGGCTAAAACATAGGAAGAACGGTTGCAGGAACTGGGTTATGTCTAACCTGATGAAAAGAAGGACCAGGGGAGACATGATAACAGTGTGCCAATATCTCAAGGGTTGCCACCAAGAAGGAGCCAACCTATTCTTGGAAGCATCTGAGGGCACAACAAGAAGCAATGGGTGGAAACTAAACAAGGAGAGAAACAACTTATACATCTCCACCCCATGTCCAGTCAACGAAGCAGTGGAAGTGATGTGCCAGTGCCTGGAGGCTGTTGGGGCCTGGATGGGTGTCAATAAACTCAAACTCAATCCAGACAAGACGGAGTGGCTGTGGGTCTTGCCTCCCAAGGACAATTCTATCTGTCCGTCCATTACCCTGGGGGGGGGGGGAACTACTGACCCCCTCAGAGAGGGTTCGCAACTTGGGCGTCCTCCTCAATCCACAGCTGACATTGGAACATCATCTTTCGGCTGTGGCAAGGAGGACGTTTGCCCAGGTACGCCTGGTGCACCAGTTGCAGCCCTATTTGGACAGGGAGTCACTGCTCAGTCACCTATGTCCTCATCACCTCGAGGTTCTATTACTGCAAAGCTCTCTACATGGGGTTACCTCTGAAAAGTGTTCGGAAACTTCAGATCATGCAAAACGCAGCTGCGAGAGCCATCGTGAGGCTTCCTAGATTCGCCCACGTTTCTGCAACACTCCGTGGCCTGCATTGGCTGCCGATCAGTTTCCGGTCACAATTCAAAGTGTTGGTTTTGACCTTTAAAGCCCTGTATGGCATTGGACCAGAGTGCCTTCGGAACCGCCTGTTACCGCACGAATCCCAGCGACCAATAAGGTCCCACAGAGTTGGCCTTCTCTGGGTCCCGTCGACCAAACAATGTCGTTTGGCGGGCCCCAGGGGAAGAGCCTTCCCTGTGGCAGCCCCGGCCCTCTGGAATCAACTCCCCCCTGAGATTAGAACTGCCCCCACACTCCTTGTCTTTCATAAATTACTCAAGACCCATCTATACCGCCAGGCATGGGGGAGTTGAGACACCTTTCCCCCAGGCTTTTTTATATTTATGTTTGGGTATGTATATGTTGTTTGCCTTTTTAAATATGATAGGGTTTTATGTGCTTTTTAATATTAGACTTGTTTTCGCTGGAATATTGTTTTTATTATTGTTGTGAGCCACCCCGAGTCTTCGGAGAGGGACGGCATACAAATCTAATAAATTGAATTGAATTGAACTTAGAACTAAGGACAAATTTCTTTAGAGAACAATTAATTGCCTCCAGAAGTTGTGAATGCTCCAACACTGGAAGTTTTTAAGAAGATGTTTGTCTGAAGTAGTATAGGGTTTCCTGTCTAAGCAGGCTCTTCCTTCTCTTATTGTCACTTAGGCAGCATCTCATTCCCTAGAATATATTCTATATTCTATGTTCTATGTTCTATTTACTACTCAAAAAAATAAAGCGAACCCTCAAATAACGCATCCTAGATCTGAATGAATGAAATATTCTCCTTGAATACTTTGTTCTGGACAAAGTTGAATGTGCACAACAGCAGGTGAAATTGACTGTCCATCAGTGTTGCTTCCTAAGGGGACAGTTCGATTTCACAGAAGTTTGATTTACTTGGAGTTATAGTCTGTTGTTTAAGTGTCCCCTTTATTTATTTATTTTGAGCAGTGTGTATTCTATATTCTAGACATATTCCATTATGATCGGAGAAGTTCTACTTCGGGGCCCAATCCCAGCTACCTCTGAGTCACTTACTGCTGGCCGATTGTGTGGAAAGCAGAGTTCATTCCACTGACCTTCCCACTGAGCAGAAAGTGCGTCTCCTGTTTGCCACGAGGAGAAAGCCTTGAGCATGTTTTGAGTTAGGGCGATGATCCCGCGCTTGAGTTAGTTTCAAAGATCTCCCCCCTGCAGGAACTGGTTTTGTTCTGAGGAGCCCTTGAAACCCACGCAGTAAATCCTAGGAGCGCTCTGCCCACGGATGGCTTCTTTGGTAATGGAATAAAATATTCCGCTTTTGAACAGGAAAGCAAAAGGGAAGGTTCTTTAGAATTGCCTTTATTCTCACAACGTTATTATTTAACCTTGCCGCAAAATCAAATGTGGACTTATTTATTTATTTATTTAATTTATTTATTGGATTTGTATGCCGCCCCTCTCCGGAGGCTTGGGGCAGCTAACAGGAACAATAAAGCAGTGTACAATAGTAGTCTGATGTTAGAAACAATTAAAAACCCATTAATATAAAAACCAGACATACATACAGACATACCATGCATAGAATTGTAAAGGCCTAGGGGGAAGAGGGTCTCAATTCCCCCATGCCTGACGGCAGAGGTGGGTTTTAAGCAGCTTACGAAAGGCAAGGGGGGTGGGGGCAATTCTAATCTTTGGGGGGAGTTGGTTCCAGAGGGCCGGGGCCACCACAGAGAAGGCTCTTCTCCTGGGTCCCGCCAAGTGACATTCTTTAGTTGACGGGACCCGGAGAAGACCCACTCTGTGGGACCTAACTGGTCGCTGGGATTCGTGCAGCAGAAGGCGGTCCCTGAGATAATCTGGTCTGGTACCATGAAGGGCTTTATAGCTCATAACCAACACTTTGAATTGTGACAGGAAACTGATCGGCAACCAATGCAGACTGCGGAGTGTTGGTGTAACATGGGCATATTTGGAAAAGCCCATGATTGCTCTCGCAGCTGCAAGAGTGATGAGGGCATGAGTGACTGTGAGCAGTGACTCCCGGTCCAAGTAGGGTCACAACTGGTGCACAAGGCGAACCTGAGTAAATGCCCCCCTCGCCACAGCTGAAAGATGTTTCTCTAATGTGAGCTGTGGGTCGAGGAGGATGCCCAAGTTGCGAACCTTCTCTGAGGGCGCCAGTGATTCTCCCACTAGGGCAATGGACGGACAGATGGAATTGTCCTTGGGAGGCAAAACCCACAGCCACTCCGTCTTGTCTGGGTTGAGCTTGAGTTTGTTGACACCCATCCAGGCCCCGACATCCTCTAGGCACCGGCACATCACTTCCACATACCTTTCACAGAAGAGCCTTCCTCAAGATCAGTAGCGGTTTGCAGCTGGTACGGGTGGGATCGTCGATCTGTTAGCGCAAGGATAGGCAAAGTTGGCTCTTCTATAACTTGTGGACTTCTCAACTCCCAGAAATCCTGAGCCAATCATGCTAGCTAAGGAATTCTGGGAATTGAAGTCCACATGTCAAGGAAGAGCCAAATTTGCCTACCCCTGAGTTAGCGGAAATGGAGATGCGCATGCATCTTGGCTCCGACGCGGGCATGCCCGTGCCCGCACAAGATTTGGCCTCTGCGCATGCGCATAAATCCCAGCGGTGGGCTTCAGGGGAAGAGCCTTCTCTGTGGCAGCCCCGGCCCTCTGGAATCAGCTCCCTCCAGAGATCAGAACTGCCTCCACCCTCGTCTTTCATAAATTGCTTAAGACTCACCTGTATCGCCAGGCATGGGGGAATTGAAACACCTCCCCCAGGCTTATATAGTTTATGTATGATGTGCTTGTGTTGTACGGTTTTTTAATGATGGGGTTTTTTAGATGTTTTTTAAATATTAGATTTGTTACATTGTTATATTTTTACTATTCTTGTGTTGTACTATTCTTGAGTTTGCGGAGAGGGCTGGCATACAAATCTAATAAATTATTAAAATTATTATTATAAAACGAATAAAGGAATGTATGAAAATAAAATAAAATAAAACAAAGTAAAGTAAAATAAAATAAAACAAAGTAAAGTAAAATAAAATAAAACAAAGTAAAGTAAAATAAAATAAAATAAAAAAAATAAAAAAATAAACAAAACAAAATAAATAAAATAAAGTAAAGTAAAATAAAATAAATAAACAAAACAAAACAAAACAAAAAAATAAAATAAATAAAAATAATTAAAAATAATTAAAAATAATTAAAAATAATTAAAAATAAATAAAAATAAATAAAAATAAATAAAAATAAATAAAAATAAATAAAAATAAATAAAAATAAATAAAAATAAATAAAAATAAATAAAAATAAATAAAAATAAATAAAAATAAAAATAAAATCCTACATGCCACACACAGAATTGCCCAAAACACGCACACTGCTACAGAAAAGTCCCTTGGGGATGGGCTCCAGCCCCAAGTCCCAAAGTTAAGAAGACTAAATCTCTGCTTCCGGCGACCGACCTATCTTGGATCCTTGGACATCCTTGCCTTCATTCATGAACTTTTGGGGAACGGTTAAATTAAAAATGCAAGTGCCCGAAACGAAAGAGCCATCGGGGGAACAAACACTTTGCAGCAGCTGGTCCTTGTTGGCCAAAGCCGGGCTGGCCATTCCTCGTGCCACGAACGTTCAGGCGAAGACAGACAGACAGGCTCTTGAGGGCCGTCTTCCAAAATTGCCGCGTCTCTTGACAACTTTGTGCCAGACGCGGTTTGGAGACCCAAAAAAGCACAGCCAGGGACGCGACGTCTCCCTCCGACGATCACACAGGGTTTTGCCATTGGAAAGCTCTGGGGAGGTTCTAGACGTACTTCAGACCACATTAAGCAGTAAGGGCAATATGTCCTCCGGGCTTGGGAACGAAGGGCTGTAAAAACCTAACTTTCTCCAGCAAGAGATCACAGCCTGAACTCCGCCGCGCTGAAGACATTAGAAAGCTAATAGGTGGCTCTGCAGGGAGACATATACACACACTCACACCCTGTGGTGCTTCATCAACAGCTGCTCAGATACCATAAAAGCTATTGCTGCAACTAGGCAGGCGGTGAGAGGGTCATGCTCCATTCGCCACCACTGTGATTCCACAGACAAAGATGATTAGGGAACGGGAGGATAAAACACAAGGTTGCGGGAACTGCGTATGTTTAGTGCAGGGGTTCTCAATTATTTTTCCGTCCAGAGATTTCGGAGAAGGGCGGCATACAAATCTAATAAATGATAATAAATTCTAGATAAATAAATTCTAAATAAAGTCTAGAAAGCTTAGAACTAAGACGCCTTAAACATGATCTAAGTATTGCCCACAAAATTATATGCTGCAACGTCCTGCCTGTCGGCGACTACTTCAGCTTCAACCACAACAACACAAGAGCTCACAACAGATTTAAATTAATATTAACCGCTCCCAACTTGACTGTAAAAAATACGACTTCGGTAACCGAGTTGTCGAAGCGTGGAACTCATTGCCGGACTCTGTAGTGTCATCCCCAAACCCCCAAAACTTTACCCTTAGACTATCCATGGTTGACCTCTCCAGATTCCTAAGAGGTCAGTAAGGGGCATGCATAAGTTCACAGCTCACATTAGAGAACCATCTTTCAGCTGTGGCGAGGGGGACGTTTGCCCAGGTTTGCCTGGTGCACCAGTTGCGGCCCTACTTGGACCGGGACTCACTGCTCACAGTCACTCATGCCCTCATCACCTCGAGGCTCGACTACTGTAACGCTCTCTACATGGGGCTACCTCTGAAAAGTGTTCGGAAACTTCAGATCGTGCAGAATGCAGCTGCAAGCGCAATCATGGGCTTTTCCAAATATGCCTATGTTACACCAACACTCCGCAGTCTGCATTGGTTGCCGATCAGTTTCCGGTCACAATTCAAAGTGTTGGTTATGACCTATAAAGCCCTTCATGGCACCGGACCAGATTATCTCCGGGACCGCCTTCTGCCACACGAATCCCAGCGACCAGTTAGGTCCCACAGAGTGGGCCTTCTCCGAGTCCCGTCAAGTAAACAATGTCGTTTGGCGGGACCCAGGGGAAGAGCCTTCTCTGTGGCGGCCCCGCCCTCTAGAACCAGCTGCCCCAGAGATTAGAATTGCCTCCACCCTCCTCGCCTTTCGTAAGCTCCTTAAAACCCACCTCTGTCATCAGGCATGGGGGAACTGAGATATTCCTTCCCCCCAGGCCTTTATAATTTATGCATGGTATGTTTGTGTGTATGTTTGGTTTTATAATAAGGGTTTTTAGTTGTTTTAGTATTGGATTGTTACATGCTGTTTCTATCATTGTTGTTAGCCACCCCGAGTCTACGGAGAGGGGCAGCATACAAATCCAATAAATAATAATAATAATATATGCTACAACGTCCTGCCTGTTGGTGACTACTTCAGCTTCAACTACAACAACACAAGAGCTCACAACAGATTTAAACTTAATATTAACCTTGGAGGTCTTCTAGTCCAACCCCCTGCTTAGGCAGGAAAACCACACCACTTCAGGCAAAATATTGTCCAACCTCGTCTTTAAAATTTCCAGTGTTGGATCATTCACAAGTTCTGGAGGCAAGTTGTTCCACTGATCAATTGTTCTCACTGCCAGGAAATTTCACCTTTTTCTAAGTTGCTTCTCTCCTTGATTAGTTCCCACCCATTGCTTCTTGTCCTGTGCTTTGGGGAATAGCATGACTCCCTCTTCTTTGTAACAACCCCTGATATATGGAAAGACTGCTATCATGTCTCCCCTAGTCCTTCTTTTCATCAAACTAGACATTCTAGTTTGATGAAAACTAGAAAATATTATTTGACTGAAAGAGTAGTAGGTGCTTGGAACAAACTTCCATCAGACGTGGTTGGTGAATCCACAGTAACTGAATTGAAACATGCCTGGGATAAACATAGATCCATCCTAAGATAAAATGCAGGAAATAGCATAAGGGCAGACTAGATGGACCATGAGGT
This sequence comes from Erythrolamprus reginae, assembly GCF_031021105.1. Lineage (NCBI taxonomy): Eukaryota > Metazoa > Chordata > Lepidosauria > Squamata > Dipsadidae > Erythrolamprus > Erythrolamprus reginae. Next base: position 47,373,450 of record NC_091958.1, read on the forward strand.
CCTTTTCTGCCGTCAGTCTTCTATGTTTCTATTCCCAGTTCCTGCAACCGTTCATTTATTTGTTTGTTTGTTTGTTTGTTTGTTTGTTTGTTTGTCCAATACACAGATACATAGGAAGAAAAATAGACATGTGATAATATAAAAGAAGGTGAAAGTGAACTTAGAGGAGAGGATAAATGAAAGGAAGAGAATATATAAGATGGGTGAAAAAAAGAAGAGACAATTGGACAGGGGATGAAAGGCACACCAGTGCACTTATGTACACCCCTTACTGGCCTCTTAGGAATCTGGAGAGGTCAATCATGAAGAGTCTAAGGGAGAAGTGTTGGGGGTTAGGGGTTGACACAATTGAGTCCGGTAATGAGTTCCACGCTTCAATAACTCGATTGTTGAAATCATATTTTTTACAGTCAAGTTTGCAGCGGTTCATATTAAGTTTGAATCTGTTGCGTGCTCTTGTGTTATTGCGGTTGAAGCTGAAGTAGTCATTGACTGGTAGGACATTACAGCATATGATCTTGTGGGCAATACTGAAATCGTGTTTTAGGCTCCGTAGTTCTAGGCTTTCTAGGCCCAGGATTGTTAGTCTATTTTCGTAGGGTATTCTGTTTCGAGTGGAGGAGTGATGTTTTAGCCTCCAGTCTCCTAATCATCTTGATTGCTCTTCTCTGCACTTTTTTTTTTCAGAGTCTCTACATCTTTTTTAGATCGTGGTGACCAAAATTGGATGCAGGATTCCAACGTCCTCCCGAGAGTTTGCTTCATAGGATTTCCCAGTACAGCTAACACACCAGGCTAAGTAGAACCCCTTCTACTAGCAGATGGAATTTTACTTCTCTGGACGGGAACTACTAGCCCTGATTGATTATGGTCTAATGCAGATGGATGGTGCCAGCTTACTCGACTGTGAAGGACATCATTTTGGTGTTATGAAATAAAAAAGAGAGTTATTGGAGGGTAGTGGAGATCAAGGGACATTTATCTTACCACTCTCTTGATAAAGATTGCTAGGACCGGTTTTATGTTCTTGGTTTTTCACACGCGGCGATAGTCCATAATATATTAATTAGGACCAGCAGCCAGCACTGTAGAGAAACAGCTTTTTAATTAATGGAAAGAGTATCTAATAGAAAAACAACACAATGTACACACACTCACACACACACTTTTGTCTGAAAGTTCCAGCCACAGGGAACAGTTTGAAGGACACAGCTAAACACAATTCCCTGTTCTCTATCTTTCTCTCTGTCTTATAAACGTTGCCAAATATTATCACATAATTGTTTTTCCCAGAAACATAGCCACCTAAGCTAAACAGTTAATTTTTCATGTTTTCAAACTTCAAGCCTTCAAATTAATGTACGAACTCACACACTGATTGAATTTGAGGGCTATCAAATCCGGTCTAAATACAAAATGATCCATTGTCCGTGTCCTTTATTTAGCCTGTAAACGCAGACCACTGTATAAGCTTGACCAAAATAAACTCATTTTGCTTGGACTCACAACAGATTTATCAAACTGACGTGCTGGAAGGGAGAAGTGATGAAATATCTTTAAGAGGGGTTACTCCTTCATTCGAAAAAGTCTGTACAGGTTTCCAAATTTCCAAGTTACAAAAAAGAAGAAAATAAATGAAGGCTTCGGTGAACTGAATAGCAAAAATTATGTCAGAATTCACTTGTAAGATTCAGTCGTAATTTGTTCAGTTTGGACTTAATACTACTGTATATGTGAGCCTAGTTACTACGTGTGGTTTATGAATTAAATTGTTGTGTGATTCAATGAGCCCAATAAACTCATTGTATTAACTCACTGAATAAACTGATTGTACCCATTGCTAACTCAAAGTGAGGTTCATTTATTGAAATCAGCTTCTTATCTCAAAATAAACCTTTCTGAATACTCCCACGCCCTGAAACTGCGTGAAACTGTTAAGAGCCATAGAGATGACCTTAAGAAAACATAATAATGATAATCATAATCATAATAATAACAACAATGTTAGAAGGGACCTTGGAGGTCTTCTAGTCCAACCTCCTGCTTAGACAGGAAACCCTACACTACTTCAGACAAATGGATATCCAACATCTGCTTAAAAACTTCCAGTGTTGGGGCATTCACAACTTCTGGAGGCAAGCTGTTCCTCTGATCAACCGTTCTGACTGTCAGGAAATTTCTCCTTAGTTCTAAGTTACTTCTCTCCCTGTTTAGTTTCCACCCATTGCTTCCTGTTCTACCCTCGGGTGCTTTGGAGAATAGGTTGAGTCCTTCTTCTTTCTGGCAACCCTTGAGATACTGGAAGACTGCTATCATGTCTCCCTGGTCCTTCTTTTCATTAAACAGGGCAGCATACTAATAAATAATAATAATAAACTAGCCATGCCCGGTTCCTGCAACCATTCTTCCTATGTTTTAGCCTCCAGTCCCCTAATCATCTTTGTTGCTCTTCTCTACACTTTTTCTAAAGTCTCAATATCCGTTAAGCATCGTGGCGACCAAAACTGAATGCAGTATTCCAAGTGTGGCCTTACCAAGGCCTTATAAAGTGGTATTAACACTTTTTATTTATTTATTTTGTCCAACACACAATAATACACAATGAAGGTTATAGAGGATATAGTAGAGAAGAAATACGAGATATAGGAGAGACTATAGGACAGGGTTTACAAAAGGTTTTACATTCCCGCTATAGAAGGAGGGATGGAAAAAGGGAGATTGGATTTAGCCTGGTTCTGCTGGCCTTTTCCTAAACGCAGGCTAGATTTGAAATTAATTAGAATTATCTCAAGGTTTCTTTGTTCAACCATTTTCTTCAGCGTTTCAAAGCAATCTGTGCTATTAAGATCTTTTGTTCACATTCTGTGCTAGGGCATTATATGATGTTTGTTATTATATTTACTTCAATAAACCAAAGTTTAAAAAAACCTTGGCTTGGTATTATGGCCCCCCCAAACCCCAAAGGTGGATGGCGCTGAGAAAGTATTGATTTCTTGGATTCAGTCTTCTTCAAGTGACATATTGCTTAAATTCCAGGTAATGATTTGGACATCAAAAGAAAGCTCTAAGAGGATTTAGAGTTGACCACGGAGAAGGTTATTAAGGAGGAAGTTGGAGAACAGAGGCCCTAATCCAGAAATTGAAGGAAGTGTGAGAAATAAACTCAGAAAAAACTCCACCTTGGTGACGATGGGATAGACCAGTGATGGTGAAACTTCTTTTCCTCTGGTGCTGAAAGAGCGTGCGTGCGTGCTCTCGCGCCTGCACGAGTGCCCACACCTATAATTCAATGCCTGGGGAGGGCAAAAACAACTTCCCCCGACCCCCAGAGGCCCTCTGGAGACCGGAAACGGCCTGTTCCCCAACTTCTCAAACGCAACCCAGACAAGACGGAGTGGCTGTGGGCCTTGCCTCCTAAGGACAATTCCATCTGTCCGTCCATTACCCTGGGGGGGGGGGGAAATGTTGACCCCCTCAGAGAGGGTTCACAACTTAGGCGTCCTCCTCGATCCACAACTGACATTGGAACATCATCTTTCGGCTGTGGCGAGGGGGGCGTTTGCCCAGGTTCGCCTGGTGCACCAGTTGCGGCCCTATTTGGACAGGGAGTCATTGCTCACAGTCACTCATGCCCTCACCACCTCGAAGTTCGATTACTGCAACACTCTCTACATGGGGCTACCTTTGAAAAGTGTTCGGAAACTTCAGATAGTGCAGAACGCAGCCGCGAGAGCCATCGCGGGGCTTCCAAGATTCGCCCACGTTTCCACAACACTCCGTGGCTTGCATTGGCTGCCGATCAGTTTCCGGTCACAATTCAAAGTGTTGGTTATGACCTTTAAAGCCCTACATGGCATTGGACCAGAGTACCTCCGAAACCGCCTGCTACCGCACGAATCCCAGCGACTGATAAGGTCCCACAGAGTTGGCCTTCTCTGGGTCCTATCGACTAAACAGTGTCGTTTGGCGGGCCCCAGGGGAAGAGCCTTCTCTGTGGCGGCCCCGGCCCTCTGGAATCAACTCCCCCCCAGAGATTAGAATTGCCCCCACCCTCCCTGTCTTTCGTAAACTACTCAAGACTCACTTATACCGCCAGGCATGGGGGAGTTGAGACATCTTTCCCCCAGGCTCTTTTATACTTTGTTTCATGTTTGGTATGAATGTGTTGTTTGGTTTTTTAAATAATGATAGGGTTTTATGTTTTTTAATATTAGATTTGTTCTACTACTATATTGGTTTTATTATTGTTGTGAGCCGCCCCGAGTCTTCGGAGAGGGGTGGCATACAAATCTAATAAATTATTATTATTATTATTATTATTATTATTATTATTATTATTACTATTATTATTATTCTGGTGGGACCAGTAGGTTCGCGTTTTGCCCTCCCTAGGCTCCAAAGGCTTCCCTGGAGCCGGCGGAGGGTAAAATGCCCTCTCTGATCCCCTGGAGCAGGGGTCCCCAAACATTTTACACAGGGGGCCAATTCACTGTCCCTCAGACTGTTGGAGGGCCGGACTATTAAAAAAACCTATGAACAAATCATTATGCACACTGCACATACCTTATTTAAAGTAAAAAACAAAATGGGAACAAATACAATATTTAAAATAAAGAAGAAGTAATAAGTAATTAAGTAATTAATAATGAAGTAATAAAATAATTTCTACTTCTTTATTAACAAGTAAATTTAAACTTAAATCAACAAACTCCATTTCTCCTTCCTTCCTTCCTTCCCTCCCTCCTTCCTCTCCACTTCTCTCTTCCCTCTTCCTTTTCTTTCATTTGTTTCATTTTCCTCTCCCTCGTTCTTTCCCTCCATCATTTTCTCATTTTTTTCTTTCTCTCTCTCTCTCTTTCCATCTCTCCCTCTTCCTTTCTCTCCCCCTCTCTATCTCTCCCTCTTTTTTTTCTTTCTCTCTCTCTTCTCTCTTTCTCTCACTCTCCCTCTTTGTATCTCTCACACTTTCTCTCTCTCCCCCTCTCTCTATTTCTCCCTTTCTCTCTCTCTCCCTTTCTATCTCTCCTCTTCATTTCTCTCTCCCTCTCTATTTCTCCCTCTTATTATATCGATCGGTAAAATCTCGTGTGCTGTCGTGGGCCGTTTAAAAGACCTCAGCGGGCCGCATCTGGCCCCCGGGCTGTAGTTTGGGGACCGCTGCCCTGGAGGCTCTCTGGAAACCAAAAATGCCCTCCCAGAGCCTCTGTGCAAGCCAAAAATCAGCTATCCGGCACACACATGCACGTTGGAGCTGAGCTAGGGCAATGGCTCATGTGCCAGCAGATATGGCTCCATGTGCCACCTGTGGCACCCGTGCCATAGGTTCGCCATCACTGGGATAGACAGAAACAGGCTTTCGAGATTTGGTTATTACACCCTAGGAAAACCAAGCAATATTCCTGGATTCTTTGCGGCGTCTATTTCTGCGTTGACCTCCCTCAAAGGGCTGACACATGCCTTCAACACATACTTTCCTTCTTGGCTTGAAGCTCAGCTCCAGCCCCCTCGTTTGCAACAACCTTCATTTATCACACTCGCCACCGTTAGCACTACCCTGGATTGCTGCAAACCATCTTTTTCGAGCCCACTCGCCCAGCCCCAAGGAGTTTTAAACCATCGTGAAGGTTGTTTGGAAGAACGAAACACCCAGGTATATTTTGAAGAGGCAACTGGTCTTTCTTTGCTTTCCTTTGAAAACGTTTCGCTGCTCCATCTGAGAAGCTTCCTCAGTTCTGACCGAATGGAAAGGCAGATCTTGAAGCTGATTGGCAGGAAGGTCAGGCGCACCCCCCCCACTGTAAACACCTGATTGGTGGGATTGTAAAATATGTTCCAAGGCGCCAGAATAGAAGCTTTAGTTCCTAACACCATGGGAAATTTGTCTTTTTCTGTGGTCTTAGGTGACCCCTATGAAACGGTCATTCGACCCCCAGGTTGAGAACCACTGGTCTTTCTTTGCTTTCCTCTGAAGACGTTTTGCTGCTCCATCTGAGAAGCTTCTTCAGTTCTGGCCGAATGGAAAGATTTATATGCCTTGCAGTCATATGGTCATTAGTATTGTTTCTGAGAGTCATCGAGAAGACTTGAAGGTTTGTCTCCAAGTGTTCAGAGACTTCAGCTGGTACAAAATGCAGCAGCACATGCAATAACGGTTGCACCAAGTTACGCCCGCATTACTCCAACTTTACACAAGCTGCATTGGTTATCAGTCGGTCTCCGGCTGCAATTCAAGGTGTTGGTTATCACCTTTAAAGCCCTAAATGGCTCAGAGCCAGACTATTTACGGGACCGCCTCCTGCCTCACGCCTCGCTGCGGCCAGTAAGGGCCCACAAAGTCAGCCTTCTCCGGGTCCTATCTGCGAAACAATGTCGGCTGGAGGGACCTTGGGGAAGAGCCTTCTCAGTGGCGGCTCCATCTCCTTGGAATCAACTGCCCCCGGAGATCCGTATTATCTCGACCCTGCCGGTCTTCCGGAAAACTGTTAAGACTTGGCTTTTCCAGCAGGCTGGAATTAGGAATGACTGTTGTATACAGTAGTACCTCTAGATACGAGTTTAATTCGTTCCCGAAGGGAGCTTGTATGTCGAACAACTCGTATCTGGAACAAATGGCTTTAGACTTTGTTTTCCCCCTCCGAGATAACCAGAAGCAAGGATTCTTGCGCCACCTAGTGGACGCTCGGCTCATATCCCGAATTTGAGCTCGGGTCTGGAACAGAAATTTCTCTCCCCTCGTGGTTCGTAACTTGGAATACTCGCATGTGGAGCAGCTCGTATCTACAGATACTACTGTACATGGTTTTTTTAGGGTATTACATATTGTATTGCGTTGTTGCTCTTGTTGTTGTATTTTGTCATTTCTGTTTTTTATGAGTATTGTTAGCCACCCTGAGTCCTGTTTGGAGTGGGCAGCATATAGACAGACAAGACTGACAGACAGACGGAGGGAGGGAGGGAGGGAGGGAGGGAGGGAGGGAGGGAGGAAGGAAGGAAGGAAGGAAGGAAGGAAGGAAGGAAGGAAGGAAGGAAGGAAGGAAGGAAGGAAGGAAGATAGATATAGATAGATAGACAGACAGACAGACAGAGATAGGGAAATAAATAAAAAAGCTATGCCCTCAGGGTCACTTGAATAGCGAAAATGAAAATGGGTGTGGAACCTTTTCGGATCTGCTGAAAGGATTGTGTTGTAAACAGCAGAGAGGTGGCATCATATCTGGCCCCACCTGCTGAAACACCACCACCTATCTGCCATCAACAACACAATCTTTTCAGCAGTTCCAAAAAGATCCCATACCCATTTGCCCTACTAGGGCACCCATAAACCCCCAAGGGTCCTCAATGGCTCTCGGAAAGAGTGTTAACCACCAGATGACTGCAAGGAATATAAATCCGTCCATCCTCCACCATTCAGTCAGAACTGAAGAAGCTTCTTGGACACGAAGCGAAACATCTTTGAGGAAAAAGTACTGTATTCAGTTCTGGTCACCACATTTCAAAAGAGACATTGAAACTCTGGAGAAGGTGCAAAAAAGAGAAACCAAGATGACTAAGGGATTGGAAAACAAGACTTACGAAGAGAGACTGAGGGAACTGGGCATGGACAGCCTAGAGAAAAGGAGGGCCAGAGCGGACATGATAGCAATCTACAAGTATACGAGGGGATGTCACAGAGAGGAGGGGATCACTTTATTCTCCAAGGCGCCAGAGGGCCGGACGAGGAACAACGGCTGGAAGCTGACCAAGGAGAGATTCAACATGGACATAAGGAGGAACTTCCTGATGGTCAGAGCGATCAACCAATCGAACAACCTACCAGCGGACGTTGTAAACTCCAACACTCTGGATATTTTTAAGAGAAGATTGAACTGCCACTTGACTGGTGTACTATAGGGTTCCTGCTTGGGCAGGGGGTTGAACATGATAGCCTTCATGGTCCCTTTAGAAACATAGAAACATAGAAGAGTGACGGCAGAAAAAGACCTCATGGTCCATCTAGTCTGCCCTTATACTATTTCCTGTATTTTATCTTACAATGGATATATGTTTATCCCAGGCATGTTTAAATTCAGTTACTGTGGATTTACCAACCACGTCTGCTGGAAGTTTGTTCCAAGGATCTACTACTCTTTCAGTGAAATAATATTTTCTCACGTTGCTTTTGATCTTTCCCCCAACTAACTTCAGATTGTGCCCCCTTGTTCTTGTGTTCACTTTCCTATTAAAAACACTTCCCTCCTGAACCTTATTTAACCCTTTAACATATTGAAATGTTTCGATCCTGTCCCCCCTTTTCCTTCTGTCCTCCAGACTATACAGATTGAGACCATGAAGTCTTTCCTGATACATTTTATGCTTAAGACCTTTCAACTATAACAATAAATAAATAAAAACGAAGAAAGTCCAGTTGCCCCTTGGGGAAAAAAAACCACCTTCAGGACAGCCACAACCTGGATGACTCTCCATAAACAAAACACCCACGCCTACAATTACAGCCAACGTAATAATCCACATGCGCGCAATCTCGGGAAAAAATGCGATGCCTCAACCGTTCAAGGGTGCACTTTGCGTCTAAGCCAGCGCCAGATTCAAGTCAGCATTCCTTAATGCCAAAATGATTTCTTTTCTTTTGCGGAGGCAGCTGGTGTTTGCCTGAACTTGACTTTTCAGAGAAGCATTCTGTGATTGATTGCCTGCTGAACTCCAATACCCACATACCAGATTTCCTGATATAATTATAGGCTATTGGAAGTTCAGCTCTGGAAACGATGCACGTAAAACTTCTGATTGGATCGGAGGCCTGTTCTTGGCTTTCCCTATATCATTATGATCAACGCATTTCATAACTATTTATCCATTGTTCGGTGAGTCCCTTCCCGCCAAGACAGCTGTACATCAGATATTTTTGTTCGTTAATTATAAGGTGTTTTTTGCAACAATATCTATACACGTACATGCACACACGTACGTACACGCACACACACACACAAAATTATAATTGCAAGATGGGGGACAAATAATGTAGGCATTTAATTTATAAAAACCTGAATGTGTACAAACTGATCAGCAATCTATCTATCTATCTATCTATCTATCTATCTATCTATCTATCAATAGAGTAGAGTAGAGTACAATCTATCTATCTATCTATCTATCTATCTATCAATAGAATAGAGTAGGGTAGAGTAGCGTACAGTAGAGTAGAGTACTATCTATCTATCTATCTATCTATCTATCTATCAATAGAGTAGAGTAGAGTACTATCTATCTATCTATCTATCTATCAATAGAATAGAGTAGAGTAGAGTACAATCTATCTATCTATCTATCTATCTATCTATCTATCAATAGAATAGAGTAGGGTAGAGTAGCGTACAGTAGAGTAGAGTACTATCTATCTATCTATCTATCTATCTATCTATCTATCAATAGAATAGAGTAGGGTAGAGTAGCGTACAGTAGAGTAGAGTACTATCTATCTATCTATCTATCTATCTATCTATCTATCAATAGAGTAGAGTAGAGTACTATCTATCTATCTATCAATAGAATAGAGTAGAGTAGAGTACAATCTATCTATCTATCTATCTATCTATCTATCTATCTATCTATCAATAGAATAGAGTAGAGTAGAGTAGAGTAGCGTACAGTAGAGTAGAGTACTATCTATCTGTCTGTCTGTCTGTCTGTCTGTCTGTCTGTCTGTCTGCCTGCCTGCCTGCCTGCCTGCCTGCCTGTCAATAGAATAGAGTAGAGTAGAGTACAATCTATCTATATCTATCTATCTATCAATAAAATAGAGTAGAGTAGAATCTATCTATCTATCTATCTATCTATCAATAGAGTAGAGTAGAGTAGAATAGAATAGAATAGAATAGAATTCTTTATTGACCAAGTGTGATAGCACACATAAGGAATTTGTCTATTCTATTCTATTCTATTCCGTTCCATTCCAAGACAAAGAAACGAAGGAGGGGAAGGGCAGAAACCTTCCCAATTCACTTCATCAGCCTTTCCTCTCCCCCCCCCCCTCCCATCTTTTACTCTTTGCCCTAAGAGACAAAAGGCCACCGTGGCTCTAGCTGAGCCTCATCACACCATCCGCTGGGTCACCTCAAAGATCAACGCTGATTCAATAGGGAGCTTTAAAGCCTGACGAACTTCCTGATTCAGCCATCAATAAAGCTTCATTATGAAGAGCATCCTGAATTGCAAGAGGCTGGCGGAACTACAAAGAAAGCCAGATTCTGCTTTCCTCCTTCTACGGGGTCATCCTGTCGATCAACCCTGCCTTCCCCGGCTCCAGCACGGAACAATGGATTTAAATGAGGTCGGCCACTGAGGGTTTTTTGGGGGGGCGGGAAAGCTTGCTAATGGTAGACAGAGGAATCAATAGCATGGGTATTAATAGTTCAAGTCAAGGCTTGGGTAGCCATCTGTCACAAAGGGTCTGGATTGAATTCCTACGTGGAGGAAACAGTTTGCGGTCCACCAACTCAAACAAGGTGATTCTAGGGGACCTACAAGAGAAATACGGGGATCTAGTTCCTATAGAAACATAGAAGACTGACGGCAGAAAAAGACCTCATGGTCCATCTAGTCTGCCCTTATACTATTTCCTGTATTTTATCTTACGATGGATCTATGTTTATCCCAGGCATGTTTAAATTCAGTTACTGTGGATTTACCCACCACGTCTGCTGGAAGTTTGTTCCAAGGATCTATCACTCTTTCAGTGAAATAATATTTTCTCACGTTGCTTTTGATCTTTCCCCCAACTGATTTCAGATTGTGTCCCCTTGTTCTTGTGTTCACTTTCCTATGAAAAACACTTCCCTCCTGAACCTTATTTAACCCTTTAACATATTTAAATGTTTCGATCATGTCCCCCCTTTTCCTTCTGTCCTCCAGACTATACAGATTGAGTTCATTAAGTCTTTCCTGATACGTTTTATGCTTAAGAGCCAGGGGTCCCCAAACTTTTTACACAGGGGGCCAGTTCACTGTCCCTCGGACTGTTGGAGGGCCGCGCTATTAAAAAAAACCTGTGAACAAATTCCTATGCACACACCTTATTTTAACATAAAAAACAAAATGGGAATGTACTATTTAGAGGAGGAGGGAAGAAGACTGAAATTCATATATGTTTATGTTTTGTTTTTAATTTTCTTTTGTTGATATGTGATTGGCTATACAAGGTTTTCTTGGCTTATAGAAAAATGTATAAAGAAAGAAGGAAGCACTTTGGCCTAATGGTTAATAAGTTAGAAATATAATTGGCGTTGCACTTTTTGAAGGAACATTAAGGAGGGAATTTAATTAAAAGAAAATGAACGTAACTGGATGACAAAATGAGAAAAAAAACCTTTTGCAACTTTTTTGATGATTGATATTAGTTACTAACAAAATACCGCATTTTATTCATGGAAAATTAGATGGTACACTGTGTTGTTTGAATGTATGTTGAGAGAAAAATTTAAAAAAATTACCTCCCCCCCTCCAAAACAGTCCTTCCTTCCTCTGTCCCTCCATTCATTTCATTCTTCCTTCCTTCCTTCCTTCCTTCCTTCCTTCCTTCCTTGTTCCCTCCATTTCTCCTTCCTTCCCTCCTTCCTTCCTCTCCTCCTTCCCTCCCTCTCGTTCCCTTTTCTTTCTTTCTCTCTCTCTTTTCCCTGTGCTCGTCACTCACTGGCGGGCCAGATGAATGGCCTCAGTGGGCCACATGTGGCCCGCGGGCCGAGGTTTGGAGACCACTGCTTAAGACCTTCCACCATTCTTGTAGCCCGTCTTTGGACCCGTTCAATTTTGTCAATATCTTTTTGTAGGTGAGGTCTCCAGAACTGAACACAGTATTCCAAATGTGGTCTCACCAGCGCTCTATATAAGGGGATCACAATCTCCCTCTTCCTGCTTGTTATACCTCTAGCTATGCAGCCAAGCATCCTACTTGCTTTTCCTACCGCCTGACCACACTGTTCACCCATTTTGAGACTGTCAGAAATCACTACCCCTAAATCCTTCTCTTCTGAAGTTTTTGCTAACACAGAACTGCCAATGCAATACTCAGATTGAGGATTCCTTTTCCCCAAGTGCATTATTTTACATTTGGAAACGTTAAACTGCAGTTTCCATTGCTAGATCAGGGGATCCCAACCGGGGGTGCGAGACGATATTCCAGGGGGTGCAAAAACTTGGGTTTAGATGTTTCCCAACCTGCCTTCCACTGAAAACCTGTATATTGCACGAGTCAAAAAGAGCGCTATGAAAATATCTATAGACCCCTCACATCCTGGACATAAACTGTTTCAACTCCTACCCTCAAATGACACTATAGAGCAGTGTTTTTCAACCAGTGTGCCGTGGCACACTAATGTGCCGCGAGACATGGTCAGGTGTGCCGCGAAGCTCAGAGAGAGAAAGAAAACAAGAGAAAGAGAGAGAGAAAGAAAACAAGAGAGAAAGCAAGCAAGAGAGAGAAAGAAAGCAAGAGAGAAAGAGAACAAGAGAGAAAGAAAACGAGAGAGAGCAAGAGAGAGAAAGAAAGAAAGCAAGAGAGAGAGAGAGGGGGAGGGAAGGTGGGAGAGAGAAAGACATAGAGGGAAGTAGGGAGGGAGAGAGAAAGAGAGCAAAAAAGAGGAAAGAAGGAAGAGAGAGAGAGGGATGGAGAGAGAAAAAAAAGAGGGAGAGAAAGAGGGAGAGAGAAATACTGTAGAGCGAAAGGGAGGAAGAGAGAATTTTTTTGTCCAAACTTTTTTTAGCGCCCCCCCCCCCTCAATGTGCCCCATGGTTTTGTAAATGTAAAAAATGTGCCGCGGCTCAAAAAAGGTTGAAAATCACTGCTATAGAGCACTGCATGTCAGAACTAGGCACAAGGACAGTTTCTCCACCCTCCACTCCCATGCCGTCACTCTGCTAAACAATTCCCACAACACTGCCAAACATTCCCTGGCAAGACAAAGCTGCATCCATTACTAACTTGTCAGGGTCCACTTATTTTAACATGGCGCTAAGGGACTAAGATTCCACAATGCTAGCTAGCCTGGATAGATTTACCGTATTTTTTGGAGTATAAGACACACTTTTTTTCCCCCTAAAAGAGGCTAATAATTTGGGTGTGTCTTATACACTTAATGCAATTTTCCCCCCAGCCCTAACTAGCTGCTAACGATTTCCCCAGCTCTTACCTTGCAGGCTCTTTCATTGTTTCTCTCGGTGAAGAATGTTTTCCAAGCCCTAAGTCTTTGCAGGGTTTTTTTTCCATTGCTCTACTTTGTTGTGGTGAGCTCTGGCCCAGCTCCTGCCCCAAGGACTGTGGATGTGGGGGAGACACCCACATGCTGCAGGCCTGTTTTGCCCCCGGTGGAATCTGATGATGAAGGCTCCTCTGACCAAGAAGACATGAGTGACAGGGAGGAGGAGAGTGTGGCAGACAGCTCAGAAGGAGATCAATTCTCTAGCTCCTCCTTGGATTCAGAACAAGAGTTAATGATACAGCCACCCATGCGGAGAGCGATGCATAGGCAGCAACAACTGCGAGATTATTATCAAAGAAAATGAGGCCACCTGTGGTTGGGTGGGGCTGTGGTCATTAGCGAGGCTGCTATAAAGAGCAGCCTGTGGGTTTGGCCATTGTGGAGGATTATCTGATCGTTGTGTTTCGTGCCTGCCTTGCTGACTTCGACCTTTGTGTGCTGCTTTTTCTCCGCTTTGAAACTAAACCAGAGCAAAGTGTGTTTCACTTTGTGAAAGAAGAAGGACTGTGAATTGCCTCACAGCTGCAAGCTAAGTATCACAGAACTGATAAGGGGCTTGTACAAATTACCAGTTTGTTTGGAGACGAGTGCTCTTTGCTATACCAAAAGAGGGCTTGGTTTAAGTGAATTTTCATTATAAAGAACATTGTTTTGAATTTTCAAACGTGTGTCTGAAATTTGTACCTGTGAATTTTTGGGAGGAGTCTGCCAGAGAGCCCGACAGAACATACTTGCTCCAAATAAATTTCTTTCCAGCTCTAACAAGGTGCTAACGATGTTCCCAGCTCTTACCTGCTTGCAAGCTCTTTCATTGTTACTCTCTGCGAAGAATGTTTTCCAAGCCCTAAGTCTTTGCAGGGTTTTTTCCATTGCTCTGAATGTTTCTTTCCAGATGCTGATGATATTCTCTGCTCTTACTGGCTTGCAAGCTCTTTCATTGTTACTCTCTCTGAATAAAGCCCTAATCAGGGGATTAAATAATGTGCTGAAGCTGACCAGACTAAGAACACTAGCCAGGTGAATACTTGCTAAGCAGATGCTTTTCCCTATTTTCTTCCCCAAAAACTAAGGTGCGTCTTATACGGTACAGTGATACCTCTACTTAAGAACTTAATTCGTTCCGTGACCAGGTTCTTAAGAAGAAAAGTTTGTAAGTAGAAGCAATTTTCCCCATAGGAATCAATGTAAAAGCAAATAATGCGTGCATTAGGAAATAAATAAAAGCTCGGAATTTGGGTGGGAGGAGGAGGAAGAAGAGGAGGACAGTTGCTGCCCAGAGCAAAGGGAGCATTTCTTTTCTCTGGGCGCTGGCAGAGGTTTATTCCCTCTCCAAGCGCCCAGAGAAAGGAAAATGCTTCGTTTGCTCTGGACTGCCAAAGCTTCCTTAAGTGCCACCGAAAGGCTCCTCTGGCAGCCCAGAAAAGCCCGAGATGGCCGGGATTTAAGGGGAAATGGCAGGAAACTGGCTGGGCCTTCATGCCGCTCTCAAATTTTGTGGGAAATTTTTCTGGACTCGGGTTCTTAACATAAAAACATAGAAACATAGAAACATAGAAGTCTGACCGCAGAAAAAGACCTCATGGTCCATCTAGTCTGCCCTTATACTATTTTCTGTATTTTACCTTAGGATGAATATATGTTTATCCCAGGCATGTTTAAATTCAGTTACTGTGAATTTATCTACCACGTCTGCTGGAAGTTTCTTCCAAGGATCTACTACTCTTTCAGTAAAATAATATTTTCTCATGTTGCTTTTGGTCTTTCCCCCAACTAACTTCAGATTGTGTCCCCTTGTTCTTGTGTTCACTTTCCTATTAAAAACACTTCCCCCCTGGACCTTATTTAACCCTTTAACATATTTAAATGTTTCAATCCTGTCTTAAGTAGAAAATGGTTCTTAAAAAGAGGCAAAAAAAAATCTTGAAGACCCGGTTCTTATCTAGAAAAGTTCTTAAGTAGAGGCGTTCTTAGGTAGAGGTACCACTGTACAGTGTTCCCTCGATTTTCGCGGGTTCGAACTTCGCGAATACCCTATACCACGGTTTTTCAAAAAATATTAATTAAAAAAGATTTCACGGTTTTTTCCCTATATCACGGTTTTTCCCACCCGATGACATCATACGTCATCGCCAAACTAATAATTTTTGCAAATAAATAACAAAAAATAATTATTATTGTTAATAAATAATTATGTTTATAAATATCAGGATCACTAAGTGTCTTATTCAATGGTGAGTACCAGTAATAATGGTGAGTAAATGGTTGTTAAGGGAATGAGAAATGGTAATTTAGGGTTTTAAAGTGTTAAGGGAAGGCTTGTGATACTGTCCATAGCCAAAAATGGTGTACAGTGATCCCTCTATTATCGCGAGGGTTCCGTTCCAAGACCCCTCGCGATAATCGATTTTTCGAGATGTAGGGTTGCGGAAGTAAAACACCATCTGCGCATGCGCACCCTTTTTTTTCTTTGGCCGCGCATGCGTAGATGGTGGAGTTTGCGTTCCCCGCTGCCCACGCAAAGGGGAAACCCCGATTCGGCTCCTCGCTGCTGCTGCGCTACCGAGCAGATCAGCTGCTGGGCGGCCGAAGGAACCTTCCCTGGGTCTTCCCCCTCTTGCTGGCGGGCGGGCGAGCGGCGGGCACCAGCGAGGAGCCGGGGTTTCCCCTTTGCGTGGGCGGCCGGGAAGACCCAGGTTGAGGGTTCGGGGGGGTGCTGGGAAGCCCCCCAGGCCGGCTGCGACCTTTTAAAACAGCCGCGCCGCTTCCCAGCTGAGTCCTGAAGCCAAACGCGGAAGTGGTTTTTTTTTAATTAATTTTTTTTAAAAATCGCGATATAGCGTTTCGCGAAGATCGAGATCGCGAAACTCGAGGGATCGCTGTATTTACTTCCGCATCTCTACTTCGCGGAAATTCGACTTTTGCGGGCAGTCTCGGAACGCATCCCCCGCGGAAATCGAGGGAACACTGTACTTGGAAAAGCTACGTGGTAAGGTGGGCCTGTTGGCTGACATCACCAAATTGTATGTAAAAACCTCACCGCAGGCGTTAATAATCCCTCATCGCTAACATGCAACAAATCTCCCCTTTGGAAACAAAACCTAGCAGAAAGAGAAGGCACAGATGGGGGCACGTGTTTGTAAAATAAGCGCTCACCTTCAGACGAAACGGTGATTAAAGAATCGTTAAATGTTATGACACAAAAGCTGGGGGAAACGGTAAGGAAAGGAAACTTCTTCCCGCAAGCCTTTTCTTACCTCAATCAGCTTCCTTTCATAAGAATTTGCGCGCTCCTCATTGTTTTCCACTTGCCTTTGTTCGGGAAGAGAGAATTCGCTCTCTGCGTTCCAAAGATTTGGCAAGACTGGGAAGCAAAATAAAACACAGGCTGCCGTCAGTTTTAAGAGCGATCGGTTTCATTTTCGGATGTTTCAGCAGATAAACCCATTGGCTCCCCAGATCACTTTTTAAAAAAACTTTAGAAATGCCCGATGGAATTTGTTATTCCGAGCCCAAAGTCAGGTGCTCAAAATATTCTGGCTATAGGTACTCCTCGACTTACGACAGCTCATTTAGCGACCGTTCCAAATTGCAACAAAAAAGCGACGTACGACCTGAATATCATCAGGACCGCCTTCTGCCGCACGAATCCCAGCGACCGATTAGGTCCCACAGAGTTGGCCTTCTCTGGGTTCTGTTGACAAAACAATGCCGTCTGGCGGGACCCAGGTGAAGAGCCTTCTCTGTGGCAGCCCCGGCCCTCTGGAATCAACTCCCCTTGGAGATCAGGACCACCCCCCACCCTCCTTGCCTTTTGCAAACTCCTAAAAAACCCACCCTTGCCGCCAGGTATGGGGAAATTGATTCCCCTGGGCCGCTCCATTTTATGTATGGTTTGTTTAGGTTGCATGAATGTTTTTAATCAAGGGCTTTTTTAACTGTTCTGCTTTTTAAATCATTGGATTTGCATTTTGTGTTCCTGTTGTGAGCCGCTCCGAGTTTCAGAGAAGGGCAGCATACAAATCTAATAAATCAATAAATAAATTTTCCACACTTAACAACCACTGCAGCATCCTAAGCATCATAGGATTTACATTTGGACCTAGTATACCACCCAGGAGCCTCTGGAGGTCGGAAATGCCCCGTTTCCAGACTTCCGATAGGCCTGTTTTTCACCCTCCCTAGGAACCAGAGGCTTTCCTGGAGCCTGGGGAGGGCGAAAACGGCCTCCCACGGCCGCTCGGAGGCTGAAAGCACCCTCCCAGAACCTCCGCGTGAGCCCTGGACTTACCTGGCATCCAAAATGGGCCACGTGGAGACTCCTGGGAGGGAAGGGGTGGCATGGGCAACAGTTTGTATGCCCACAGAAAT
Organism: Erythrolamprus reginae; assembly: GCF_031021105.1. Lineage (NCBI taxonomy): Eukaryota > Metazoa > Chordata > Lepidosauria > Squamata > Dipsadidae > Erythrolamprus > Erythrolamprus reginae. Next base: position 47,391,068 of record NC_091958.1, read on the forward strand.
GGCTCTGCATGCCACCTGCGTGCCATCATGGCTCTAGGGTAAAGATTCTGTCACTGCAATCTTACATTAAAAGTACAGTGATACCTCATCTTATGAACCCCTCGTCATACGAACTTTTCGAGATACAAACCTGGGGTTTAAGATTTGTTTGCCTCTTCTCCCAAACTTTTTTCACTTTATGAACCCAAGCCGCCGCTGCTGGGATGCCCCGCCTCCAGCTTCCGTTGCCAGCAAAGCGCCCGTTTTTGCACTGCTGGGATTCCCATGAGTCTCCCCTCCATGGAAAACCCCACCTCCAGACTTCCATGTTTTTGCAATGCTGCGATTGCACTGAGGCTCCCCTCGCTGGGAAACCCCACCTCCGGATTTCCGTTGCCAGCGAAGCCCCCGTTTTTGTGCTGCTGGGATTCCCCTGCAGCATCGCAAAAACACGGAAGTCCGGAGGTGGGGTTTCCCATGGAGGGGAGCCTCAAGGGTATCCCAGCAGTGCAAAAACGGGCGCTTCGGCTGGCAAAAGGGGTGAGTTTTGGGCTTGCACGCATTAATCGCTTTTCCATTGATTCCTATGGGGAACATTGTTTCATCTTACGAACTTTTCACCTTACGAACCTCGTCCCGGAACCAATTAAGTTCGTAAGACAAGGTATCACTGTACAGGGATCCATTTGCCTCCAGAAGTTGTGAATGCCCTCAAAGCTGGAAGTTTTAAAGAAGAGACTGAATAATCATTTGTCTGAAATAGTGTAGGGATTCCAGCCTAAGCAGGGGGTTCGACTAGAAGACCTCCAACGTCCCTTTCAACTCTGTTGTTGTTGTTCTTGTTGTTCTTGTTTATTATTATGTCAGTACAACACAGCAAACGAGATCACTATGCTGGATTTCGTATTTCATCACCAGTCGGACGCTTCCCAAGCACCTAGGACTGTGTGATGTAGCGGTGAATTATGTTTGCCGATCCCAGTAAAGTGGCCTTTTGCAATTGACAGATGGAGATTTTGTCAATTCCGATGGTTGTCAAATGTCTGCTGAGATCCTTTGGCACTGCGCCCAGCGTGCCAAGTACCACTGGGACCACTTTCACTGGCTTATGCCAGAGTCGCTGCAGCTCGATTTTTAGATCTTCATATTTCACTAATTTCTCTAGCTGCTTCTCCTCAATTCTGCTGTCTCCTGGGATTGCGATGTCAATGATCCATACTTCCTTTTTCTCCACAATCAGGATGTCTGGTGTGTTATGCTTCAGAATTCGGTCAGTCTGAAGTCGGAAGTCCCACAGTAGTTTTGCTTGCTCATTTTCGACCACTTTTTCGGGCTTATGATCCCACCAGTTCTTTGCCACTGGTAAATGGTAGTTCCGGCACAAGTTCCAGTGGATCATCTGTGCCACAGCATCGTGTCTATGCTTGTAGTCAGTCTGTGCGATCTTTTTGAAGCAGCTGAGTATGTGATCGATGGTTTCATCTGTTTCTTTACAGAGTCTGCACTTTGGATCGTCTGTTGATTTTTCAATTGTGGCGTTGTTGTTGTTGTTATTATTATTATTATTATTATTATTATTCCTTCATCCATTGAAGCTTCATTTAAGATTCTGGGATCAATCATTCTTTCTCAGCCCATCCTACCTTAACAAGACTGTTAAGCAGGGGGTTGGACTAGAAGACCTCCAACGTCCCTTCCAACTGTTGCTATTGTTGTTGTTGTTATAAAATTATTATAATATTATCATCATCATTATTATTATTATCATTATTATTATTATCATCATCATTATTATTATTATTATTATCATTATTATTATCATCATCATAATTATTATCATCTGCAATGAAATATCGTGACTCTGGAAGTCAGAACTAATCTTCCAGTGTCATAGAAGAATACGAGAACTGTCTCCATTTTCGAGTTGGACCAAGCCAAAAGAAACAGCACGGGTGCTAAAAAAAAAATTCAGTTTGCTTAACCAAGACCAACAATAACAACAACAGCAACAAAAATCCCACCCCTTTTGCTATAGCTTAAAGCGATGAACTCAGCGGTAGCTGTGTTTACAGTGTATTATGTGCTTAACCAGATTGCTGAATTAGCCCATTTTCCAGGCTTAGACTGTGCATCAAACTATACTTCAACCAAATGGCCTAGATTCACAGAAAACGGTAATTCACACACACACACAACTGAAAGCTGAAGTTAAAACTAATCACATTCAGCGTGGTTTTGCCTTTTTGTCGCGATTGTGTATTCTGCGAAGACAGGCACTCTATAGGGGCAGACGCATTAGATAGAAAGGTTTTATTTATTCTGTTTGCGGGAGGGGGAAAAAAAATCCCGAAACAAAAGAGGGAAAATATACTGGTTAATGGAAGATAAAACGGCAATGTTGATCCCTGAATAGCCCTGCTCGCCACTGGCAATCTTAAACCGGCAGCGCGATATTTCAGATAAAACAGCAGCTAAGCAGCCGGCGATGAAATTGCTTACAAGTCTCACAAAAAAAATGGATCGAGTGGAAGCCCCAAGAATTTCTCATCTCCACCCCCAGAGATAAGAAATGCCTCGAACTTTTGTACACATGTATAGTAGGCCTTAAAACCTGCTTTCAATCACGTCAACTTTGAACGTGTGTCAAAATCCCCAAATCAATCACTTGGGATGAAAACCAGCCAAGGTGAATGCGACTTCATGAATAAGGTCAATAATAAATGAAGATAATCCAGTAATAAAAATTAAACAATCATAATCCCTCCCTCTTCCTTTTTCCTTCCTTAGTTACTTACTTCTTTGAATTATGGCTAGAATTCCTTCCTTCTTTTCTTCTTTCCTCTCTCCTTCCTCCATCTCCCTCTCTCCTTCCTTCCTTCCTTCTTTGAATTATAGCTAGAATTTCTTTCTTCTTTCCTTCCTTCTTCTCTCCTTCCACCTCCCTCCTTCCTTCCTTCCTTCCTTCTTTGAATTGTAGCTAGAATTTCTTCCTTCTTTCCTTCCTTCTTCTCTCCTTCCTCCATCTTTCTCTCTCCTTCCTTCCTTCCTTCTTTGAATTATAGCTAGAATTTCTTTCTTCTTTCCTTCCTTCTTCTCTCCTTCCTCCATCTCCCTCTCTCCTTCCTTCCTTCCTTCTTTGAATTATAGCTAGAATTTCTTTCTTCTTTCCTTCCTTCTTCTCTCCTTCCACCTCCCTCTCTCCTTCCTTCCTTCCTTCTTTGAATTATAGCTAGAATTTCTTTCTTCTGTCCTTCCTTCTTCTCTCCTTCCTCCATCTCCCTCTCTCCTTCCTTCCTTCTTTGAATTATAGCTAGAATTTCTTTCTTCTTTCCTTCCTTCTTCTCTCCTTCTTCCATCTCGCTCTCTCCTTCCTTCCTTCCTTCCTTCTTTGAATTATAGCTAGAATTTCTTTCTTCTTTCCTTCCTTCTTCTCTCCTTCCTCCATCTCCCTCTCCTTCCTTCCTTCCTTCTTTGAATTATAGCTAGAATTTCTTCCTTCTTTCCTTCCTTCTTCTCTCCTTCCTCCATCTCTCTCTCTCCTTCCTTCCTCCCTTCTTTGAATTATAGCTAGAATTTCTTTCTTCTTTCCTTCCTTCTTCTCTCCTTCCACCTCCCTCTCTCCTTCCTTCCTTCCTTCTTTGAATTATAGCTAGAATTTCTTCATTCTTTCCTTCCTTCTTCTCTCCTTCCTCCATCTCTCTCTCTCCTTCCTTCCTCCCTTCTTTGAATTATAGCTAGAATTTCTTTCTTCTTTCCTTCCTTCTTCTCTCCTTCCACCTCCCTCTCTCCTTCCTTCCTTCCTTCTTTGAATTATAGCTAGAATTTCTTTCTTCTTTCCTTCCTTCTTCTCTCCTTCCTCCATCTCTCTCTCTCCTTCCTTCCTCCCTTCTTTGAATTATAGCTAGAATTCCTTCATTCTTTCCTCTCTCCTTCCTCCCTTCCTCCATCCTTACTTCTTTGAATTATAGCTAAATTACTTCCTTCTTTACTGTAAGGCTTTATTTTATTTTATATTTTATTTTAGATTGATTGATTAATTGGATTTCTATGCCGCCCCTCTCCGAAGACTCGGGGCTGCTTACAACTTATAAAAGAACAGTAAATCACAATAAAATCAATCCAATTAATTAAAATTACAAAACAACCTAAAACCTCTAATTAAATTAAGAATCAATAACACCCATTCGTACAATAATCATACAATCATTCGTTGGCAGGGGGCCAAGATCTAATCGGGCCAAGCCTGACGACATAAATGAGTCTTAAGACTCTTGCGGAAGGCGAGGAGGGTGGGGGGTAGTACGAATCTCTGGGGGGAGATGGTTCCAAAGGGCCAGGGCCCCCACAGAGAAGGCTCTTCCCCTAGGCGCCACCAAACAACATTGTCTAGTTGACGGGACCTGGAGAAGGCCGACTCTGTGGGACCTGACCGGTCACTGGGATTCATGCGGCAGAAGGTGGTCCCGGAGGGAATTGGATCCGATGCCGTGTAGGGCTTTATAGGTCACAATCAAGACCTTGAATTGAATCCGGAAACCGGAAACGAGTCTTCGGAAAGGGGCGGCATACAAATCTAATAAACTATAAACTATAACTATAATTGGAAGCCAGTGCAGAGCGCCGAGTGTTGGAGAGACATGGACGTGTCTACGCAGCCCCATGAGTGCTCGCGCGACTGCGTTCTGCACAATTTATAGTTTCCGAACACTTTTCAGAGGTAGCCCCATGAAGAGAGCATTGCAGTAGTCAAACCTCGAGGTGATAAGGGCATGAGTGACTGTGAGTAAAGACTCCCTGTCCAGATAGAGCTATAACTGGTGCACCAAGCAAACTTGGGCAAACACCCCCCCTTGCCACAACCAACAAATGATGTGCCAAGGTCAGCTGTGGGTCAAGGAGGATGCCCAAGTTATGGACCCTCTCTGAGGAGATTAAAAACTCCCCCCCAGGGTAATGGATGGACAGATGGAATTGTCCTTGAGAGGCAGAACCCACAGCCACTCCGTCTTGTCAGTGTTGAGCTTGAGCTTGTTATAGCTGTTTCTGATTATCTACAAACTAGATTAGATTAGATTAGATTTATTGGATTTATATGCAGCCCCTCTCCGCAAACTCGGGGCGGGTAGTACAGTGATACCTTGTCTTACAAATGTAATTGGTTCCAGGACAAGGTTTGTAAGGTTAAAAGTTTGTAAAATGAAACAATATTTCCCATAGGAATCAATGGAAAAGCGATTAATGCGTGCAAGCCCAAAACTCACCCCTTTTGCCAGCCGAAGCACCTGTTTTTGCGCTGCTGGGATTCCCCTGAGGCTCCCTTCCATGGGAAACCACACCTCCGGACTTCTGTGTTTTTGTGATGCTGCAGGGAATCCCAGCAGGGGAATCCCAGCAGCGCAAAAACGGGTGCTTCACTGGCAACAGAAGTCCGGAGGCGGGGAATCCCAATGGCTTGGGTTTGTAAGGTGAAAATAGTTTGGAAGAAGAGGCAAAAAAATCTTAAACCCCGGGTTTGTATCTCGAAAAGTTTGTATGACGAGGGGTTTGTAAGACGAGGTATTACTGTATATCACAATTAATAGGAACAAGCAATCCACAACCATTCCTTAGCCAATAAACTATGGTTTAATGATATTGGCAGGATCTATAAAGCCCTTCATGGCACCGGGCCAGATTATCTCCGGGACCACCTTCTGCCGCACGAATCCCAGTGACCAGTTAGGTCCCACAGAGTGGGCCTTCTCCGGGTCCCGTCAACTAAACAATGTCGTTTGGCAGGACCCAGGGGAAGAGCCTTCTCTGTGGCAGCCCCGGCCCTCTGGAACCAACTCCCCCCAGAGATTAGAATAGCCCCCACCCTTCTTGCCTTTCATAAACTTCTTAAAACCCACCTCTGTCGTCAGGCATGGGGGAACTGAGATATTCTTTCCCCCTAGGCTTCTACAATTTATGTATGTTATGTTTGTATGTATGATTGGTTTTAAAATAAGGGTTTTTAGCTGTTTTAGTATTGGATTGTCACATGTTGTTTTTACCACTGTTGTTAGCCATCCCGAGTCTACGGAGAGGGGCGGCATACAAATCCAATTAATAATAATAATAATCATCATCATCATCATCATCATCATCATCCAGTGAAAGTGGTCCCAGTGGTACTTGGCACGCTGGGCGCAGTACCAAAGGATCTCAGCGGACATTTGAAAACCATCGGAATTGACAAAATCTCCATCTGTCAATTGCAAAAGGCTGCTTTACTGGGATCGGCAAACATAATTCGCCGCTACATCACGCAGTCCTAGGTGCTTGGGAAGCGCCCGACTGGTGATGAAATACGAAATCCAGCATAGTGATCTCGTTTGCTGTGTTGTACTGACATAGAAGACTGACGGCAGAAAAATACCTCATGGTCCATCTAGTCTGCCCTTATACTATTTTCTGTATTTTATCTTACAATGGATATATGTTTATCCCAGGCATGTTTAAATTCGGTTCCTGTAGGTTTACCAACCACGTCTGCTGGAAGTTTGTTCCAAGGATCTACTACTCTTTCAGTAAAATAATATTTTCTCATGTTGCTTTTCATCTTTCCCCCAACTAACTTCAGATTGTGTGCCCTTGTTCTTGTGTTCACTTCCCTATTAAAAACACTTTCCTCCTGGACCTTATTTAACCCTTTAACATATTTAAATGTTTCGATCATGTCCCCCCTTTTCCTTCTGTCCTCCAGACTATACAGGTTGAGTTCATGAAGTCTTCCTTGATACGTTTTATGCTTAAGACCTTCCACCATTCTTGTAGCCCGTCTTTGGACCTGTTCAATTTTGTCAATATTTTTTTGTCGGTGAGGTCTCCAGAACTGAACACAGTATTCCAAATGTGGTCTCACCAGCACTCTATATAGCGGGATCATAATCTCCCTCTTCCTGCTTGTTATACCTCTAGCTATGCAGCCAAGCATCCTGCTTGCTTTCCCTACCACCTGACCACACTGCTCACTCATTTTGAGGCTGTCAGAAATCACTACCCCTAAATCCTTCTCTTCTGAAGTTTTTGCTAACACAGAACTGCCAATGCAATACTCAGATTGAGGATTCCTTTTCCCCAAGTGCATTATTTTACATTTGGAAACATTAAACTGCAGTTTCCATTGCTTTGACCATTTATCTAGTAACACTAAATCATTTACCATATTACAGACCCCTCCAGGAATATCAACCCTATTGCACACTTTAGAGTCATTGGCAAATAGGCAAACCTTCCCTACCAAACCTTCCCCTATGTCACTCACAAACATATTAAACATATACAACATATTAAACATATTAAACATATACAAACATATCCTTTTCTTCTGAAGTTTTTGCTAACACAGAACTGCCAATACATTATTAATTATTATTATTATTAATAATAATAATAATAATCATCATCATCATCATCATCTTGCAAGTTTGAAAGTACAATTCCCTCCCTGCCTCCTATGCAGCTCAAGAAACTAGGGAGGGTCCCTCCCGATCCGCTTTCCTCTACCAATTATGCAGTTGAGGGCCATGCTGTCGTTTATCCCTCCGTTCCCTTGGCACCATCTTTTCGCTCTGTCTCCCAAGGTCTTCCTCTCATGCCATGACAATCTGGAAGCTTCGCTGCCTACATTGTACGTGGAAACTCAATTTAAAACTGTACTAACAAACAGACCGAAGGCAGTGCCAAACCTAAGCAAATGTACTTTGCTTTTGCAGCTGCTGGTTTGGTTCCAAGCCAAATCGCTCAGCTAGCGGTGTGAAGATTTCAGTAGGAAGCACTGACAGTTAACACGCAATATGAACGCACACACACTCCTCTGGCCCTTTTCCTCGGGCAGGTGGGAAGCGGTGGGCTTCGGAATGAAGACAAATATCCCCCATTGATCCTGAACGGATTGATTGATTGATTGATTGATTGGATTTGTATGCCGCCCCTCTCCGGAGACTCGGGGCGGCTAACAGCAACAATAAAGCAGTGTACAATAGTAGTCTGATGTTAGAAACAATTAAAAACCCATTAATATAAAAAACCAAACATACATACATACATACCATGCATAGAATTGTAAAGGCCTAGGGGGAAGAGGGTCTCAATTCCCCCATGCCTGGCGGCAGAGGTGGGTTTTAAGCAGCTTACGAAAGGCAAGGAGGGTGGGGGCAATTCTAATCTCTGGGGGGAGTTGGTTCCAGAGGGCTGGGGCCGCCACAGAGAAGGCTCTTCCCCTGGGTCCCGCCAAGCGACATTCTTTAGTTGACGGGACCCGGAGAAGATCCACTCTGTGGGACCTAACTGGTCGCTGGGATTTGTGCAGCAGAAGGCGGTCCCTGAGATAATCTGGTCCGGTGCCATGAAGGGCTTTATAGGTCATAACCAACACTTTGAATTGTGATCGGAAACTGATCGGCAACCAATGCAGACTGCGGAGTGTTGGTGTAACATGGGCATATTTGGGATGCTAGGTACCAGGGCAGAAGCGAGTTATTCAAGACCTTCTATTGGCTAAACCAGTGTTTCCCAACCTTGGCAACTTGAAGACATTTGGACTTCAACTCCCAGAATTCCCCAGCCAGCGAATGCTGGAAAAGGTGGGGAGAAGCCTCTGTGGGGCCTCTCTAGGAATCTCCTGGGCAGAAGCAGCTGGAAAAGGTGGGAAGAAGCCTCTGTGGGCCTTTCTAGGAATCTCCTGGGAGGAAACAGGGCCAGAAAAGGAAGGGAGAAGCCTCCATGGGGTCTCTCTAGGAATCTCCTGGGAGGAAACAGGGCCGGAAAAGGTGGGGAGCAGCCTCCATGGGGCCTCTCTAGGAATCTCCTGGGAGGAAACAGGGCCGGAAAAGGCAGGGAGAAGCCTCCATGGGGCCTCTCTAGGAATCTCCTGGGAGGAAACAGGGCCGGAAAAGGTGGGGAGCAGCCTCCATGGGGCCTCTCTAGGAATCTCCTGGGAGGAAACAGGGCCGGAAAAGGTGGGGAGAAGCCTCCATGGGGCCTCTCTAGGAATCTCCTGGGAAGAAACAGGGCCGGAAAAGGTGGGGAGCAGCCTCCATGGGGCCTTTCTAGGAATCTCCTGGGAGGAAACAGGGCCGGAGAAGGCGGGGAGAAGCCTCCATGGGGCCTCTCTAGGAATCTCCTGGGAGGAAACAGGGCCGGAAAAGGCGGGGAGAAGCCTCCGTGGGGCCTCTCTAGGAATCTCCTGGGAGGAAACAGGGCCTCCACCCTCCCCTGTGGTTTCCCCAATCGCACACATTATTTGCTTTTGCATTGATTCCTACGGGAAAAATTTCTTCTTACAAACTTTTCTACTTAAGAACCTGGCCACGGAACGAATTAAGTTTGTAAGTAGCGGTACCACTGTACTTGTTTTTCAGGCTGTGGAAACAAGAGTAATTTTTCTTTGATTTCTGACTTCTCATTTTAGGGTTACTTGGTTCGCTGGCTGGGGAATTCTGGGAGTTGAAGTCCCAATATCTTCAAGTTGCCAAGGTTGGGAAACACTGCCTTAAACAAAGAACTCAATCGTTTTAAAGCAGAAGCATTAATATTATTAACGATGGAACGTGGAGGACCATATCCCCCAGCTGGCTGGGGAATTCTGGGAGTTGAAGTCCAGATATCTTCAATGTTGCCAAGGTTGGGAAACACTGGGCTAAACAAAAGACAGGTCGAATCAGCTGGATGACGCCAGAAACGAAGCTTCCCCAAACCCCACTGCATAAATTGATAGAGCTGCCCAAAACTGCCAGGGAAGCGTAGTTTGCCTTGGGCTCCATATGGAAAGCAAAAACTGTTCCATGCCAGAGATGGCGGCTGTCCGAGGAGCCCACGAGGACACTGGGAACTAGCATTCAAAAACTCTAAAAGCATCTGGTGGACCACAGATAAAACAATTTTGGCAAACAAAAATGGGAAACACAAACACTGCAAGGTACATTTGTCTCACTCCTGCAAAATTATTTACTACTATACTACTACTACTACTAGTAGTAGTAGTAGTAGTAGTACTACTACTACTACTATATTATTATTATTATTATTATTATTATTATTATTATTATTATTATTATTATATGTCAGCTGGCGGGACCCAGCGGAAGAGCCTTCTCTGTGGCGGCCCCGACCCTCTGGAACCAGCTCCCCCCAGAGATTAGGATTGCCCCCACCCTCCTTGCCTTTCGGAAACTCCTTAAAACCCTCCTCTGCCGTCAGGCATGGGGGAACTGAGACATCTCCCCTTGCCTATGTAGTTTTATGTATGGTATGTTTGTGTGTATGATTTTTAAATAATGGGGCTTTTAGACTTTTAATGTTAGATTTGTTATTTTAGACTTTTAATATTAGATTTGTTACTGTATATTATTTTATCATTGCTGTGAGCCACCCCGAGTCTGCGGAGAGGGGCGGCATACAAATCTAATAAATAATAATAATAATAATAATAATAATAATAATAATAATAATATTTTCACAAAAAAACAGTAATACATAGCAAGCAAGACTGATGTAATGGATTTTGTATCACGGTATCACAAGTCGAACAGTTTCCAAGTGTCTAGGACTGCGTGATTTATTTCCGTACGATGCGCACAGATCCAAGTACGGTGGCCTTTTGCAACTGACAGATCGTGATTTTGTCAATGTGGGGTATCTGAGTTGGGGTTCATTCCAACATTAGATAGCAATAGCAATAGTGCTTAGACTTAGAATCTGCTTTACAGTGCTTTACAGCCCTCTCGAAGCGGTTTACAGCCTCTCTCCCCACCCAACAATCTGGGTCCTCATTTAACCCACCTCGGATGGATAGAAGGTTGAGTCAACCTTGAGCCTGGTGAGAACTGAACTGCTGGCAGTGAACAGTCAGTCTGCAATACTGCACTCTAACCACTGTGCACCATGGATAGATGGGTGGGTGGGTGGATGGGAGGGACGGAGGGAGGGAGGGAGGAAGGAAGGAAGGAAGGAAGAAGCAAGGATGCAAGGAAGCAAGGAAGGAAGCAAGGAAGCAAGGAAGCAAGGAAGGAAGCAAGGAAGGAAGCAAGGAAGCAAGGAAGGAAGCAAGGAAGGAAGCAAGGAAGCAAGGAAGCAAGGAAGCAAGGAAGCAAGGAAGCAAGGAAGCAAGGAAGGAAGCAAGGAAGGAAGCAAGGAAGGAAGCAAGGAAGGAAGCAAGGAAGGAAGAAGCTAGGAAGCAAGGAAGCAAGGAAGCAAGGAAGCAAGGAAGCAAGGAAGCAAGGAAGCAAGGAAGCAAGGAAGGAAGCAAGGAAGCAAGGAAGGAAGCAAGGAAGCAAGGAAGCAAGGAAGCAAGGAAGGGTAACAGCAATAGCACTTAGACTTATATACCGCTTCACTGGGCTTTACAGCCCTCTCTAAGCGGTTTACAGAGTCAGCCTCTTGCCCCCAACAATCCGGGTCCTCATTTTCCCCACCTCAGAGGGATAGAAGGCTGAGTCCAACCTTGAGCCTGGTGAGATTCGAACTGCCAAACTGCAGGCAACCGGCAGTCAGAAGAAATAGCCTGCAGTACTGCACTCTAACCACCGCACCACTCGCGGCTCTCAGACGAAGAAATTTGACGAAGAAAATGCTGAAGGCTTCCTTCGGCGACCTTTTACGCAGAGACACATAATGTTCGTGCAAGATAAACAATCCCCTGACCATTAAAAGTTGTGAATCCCACAGAGACCTGCTGGAGGTGGGAGGAAAGTTCAGCTGGGAGAGGTGGAGGTCTTGTGAGGAAGCTAGAAAGAGCAGAAAGGAAGAACTGTTCCAGCTTGTTTTCTAAACAGTCCCCCCGTCCCCGTCCCCCCCCGGTGACAACCGTGTTATGTTCGGCCACCCACCTCGATGGCAGCTATTTTGAGAGAAAACCCACAGCATGCTCTCAAAGTATCAAGAGCCAGGAGTTGTGGGAAGCTTTCGCGATACATTTAAAAACATAGAAACATAGAAGACTGACGGCAGAAAAAGACCTCATGGTCCATCTAGTCTGCCCTTATACTATTTCCTGTATTTTATCTTACAATGGATAAATGTTTATCCCAGGCATGTTTAAATTCAGTTACTGTGGATTTACCAACCACGTCTGCTGGAAGTTTGTTCCAAGGATCTACTACTCTTTCAGTAAAATAATATTTTCTCATGTTGCTTTTGATCTTTCCCCCCAACTAACTTCAGATTGTGTCCCCTTGTTCTTGTGTTCACTTTCCTATTAAAAACACTTCCCTCCTGAACCTTATTTAACCCTTTGACATATTTAAATGTTTCAATCATGTCCCCCCTTTTCCTTCTGTCCTCCAGACTATACAGATTGAGTCCATTAAGTCTTTCTTGATACGTTTTATGCTTAAGACCTTCCACCATTCTTGTAGCCCGTCTTTGGACCCCTTCAATTTTGTCAATATCTTTTTGTAGGTGAGGTCTCCAGAACTGAACACAGTATTCCAAATGTGGTCCCACCAGCGCTCTATATAACGGGACCACAATCTCCCTCTTCCTGCTTGTTATACCTCTAGCTATGCAGCCAAGCATCCTACTTGCTTTCCCTACCGCCTGGCAGCACTGTTCACCCATTTTGAGACTGTCAGAAATCACTACCCCTAAATCCTTCTCTTCTGAAGCTTTTGCTAACACAGAACTGCCAATACAATACTCAGATTGAGGATTCCTTTTCCCCAAGTGCATTATTTTACATTTGGAAACATTAAACTGCAGTTTCCATTGCTTTGACCATTTATCTAGTAAAGCTAAATCATTTACCATATTACAGACCCCTCCAGGAATATCAACCCTATTGCACACTTTAGAGTCATCGGCAAATAGGCAAACCTTCCCTACCAAACCTTCCCATTTAGGGATGCATATAGTTGTTGTTTCTTCATCGGGATATCAAAACTGCATCCTGATAGAGGGGAATAATGAAGGATCTAGTCTTTGCAAGAAGGTTGGTAAATCCACAGTCACTGAATTTAAACATGCCTGGGATAAACATATATCCATCCTAAGGTAAAATACAGGAAATAGTATAAGGCCAGACTAGATGGACCATGAGGTCTTTGTCTGCCGTCAGCCTTCTATGTTTCTATGTTTCTACCTATCTATGGGTGCTATCTAACAAAATGAAACTCAACGGTGAAAAAACTAAGGTTCTACATTTATTATTATGTCAGTACAACACAGCAAATGAGAGCACTATGCTGGATTTCGTATTTCATCACAAGTCGGGCGTTTCCCAAGCACCTAGGACTGCGTGATGTAGCGGCGAATTATGTTTGCCGATCCCAGTAAAGCGGCTTTTTGCAATTGACAGATGGAGATTTTGTCAATTCCGATGGTTTTCAAATGTCCGCTGAGATCCTTTGGTACTGCGCCCAGCGTGCCAAGTACCACTGGGACCACTTTCACTGGATTATTATTATTATTATTATTATTATTATTATTATTATTATTATTTATTAGATTTGTATGCCGCCCCTCTCCAAAGACTCGGGGCGGCTCACAACAGTAATAAAACCAATATAGTAGTAGAACAAATCTAATATTAAAAAACATACAAAACCCTATCATTATTTAAAAAACCAAACAGCACATTCTTACCAAACATAAAACAAAGTATAAAAAAGCCTGGGGGAAAGGTGTCTCAACTCCCCCATGCCTGGCGGTATAAGTGGGTCTTCAGTAGTTTACGAAAGACAGGGAGCGTGAGGGCGGTTCTAATCTCCGGGGGGAGTTGGTTACAGAGGGCCGGGGCCGCCACAGAGAAGGCTCTTCCCCCGGGGCCCGCCAAACGACATTGTTTAGTCGACGGGACCCGGAGAAGGCCAAGTCTGTGGGACCTTATCGGTCGCTGGGATTCGTGCGGTAGCAGGCAGTTCCGGAGGTAAGGAAAACCAAATGCACAGGTACAGTATATGTGGTACCTTGCTCAACAATAGCAACTGTGAGAGGGACCTTGGAGTCCTAGTGGACGACCATTTAAATAGGAACCAGCGGTGTGCAGCAGCTGCCAAAAAAGCTGTTCTAGGCTGCATTTACAGAGGGACAGAATCAAGATCGCGTGAAGTGTTAATACCATTTTTTAATGCCTTGGTAAGGCCACACTTGGAATACTGCATTCAAGTTTGGTCACCACGATGCAAAAAGGATATTGAGACTCTAGAAAGAGTGCAGAGAAGAGCAACAAAGGTGATTAGGGGACTAGAGGCTAAAACATATGAAGAATGGTTGCAGGAACTGCATATGTCTAGTTTAATGAAAAGAAGGACTAGGAGAGACATGATGACAGTCTTCCGATATCTCAGGGGCTATCACAAACAACAGGAAGTCAACCTATTCTCCAAGGCACCTGAGGTTAGAACAAGAAGCAATAGGTGGAAACTAATCAAGGAGAGAAGCAACTTAGAACTAAGGAGAAATTTCCTGACAGTTAGAACAATTAATCACTGTAACAGCTTGCCTCCAGAAGTTATGAATGCTCCAACACTGGAAATTTTGAAGAAGATGTTGGATAACCATTTGTCTGAAGTGGTGTAGGATTTCCTGCCTAAGCAGGGGTTGGATTACAAGAGCTCCAAGGTCCCTTCCAATTCTATTGTTGTTGTTCTTCCTTCATCCTTCATCCATCTTCCTTAAAGACCCTGAGACCAATAATTCTTTCTCGGCCCATCCTACCTTAACAAGGCTGTTCTTGTAGGAAAGGTGAGAGGAAGGTGTGATAGGTAAAACTATTTGCGAAGCACGGATTCCTTGGAGAAGACCCTCATGTTGGGAAAGATTGAAGGAAAAAGGAGAAAGGGGATGGCAGAGGAGGAGATGGTTAGATGGCTAGACATTTTAATGTTTGTTATTGTTTTAATGGTTGAAAGATATATATGGAGATTCTCAGTCATCCAAGTCATGGTTGGGCCAAAAGTCTTTTTTCAAGAAGTTGTTCTTGGATGAGAAGCGAAATATCTTCAAAGAAAAAACAGAGAGTCCAGTGGAAAAAAGCACCTTTGGGACTATTTAAATATTTACATATTGTTGGCTATCAAAAACAAAAAAAATTAACTGCCTTGGAATTGGCCCTGGGTTGGGCCAAGAGGCAAATAAGGAGCTGTGATGTTCCTTCAATACACCAGGGTGATTTGACACAAAAATATGTAACCCTTCCCTGGTGCAGAGCTGAAGGGATTGGATACTGTAGCCTAGATGATAATTCTCTGCCTTACAAGGCAAAGGTTGCAGGTTCAAGTCCCAGTGGGTATGGCTAGCTGATGAGGCCAAAATACGGCTGAAATAGATCTATCCTAGTCTCCCTTAATTTTCAAATTCAGCAAAAAAAAACATGTGACATATATATATGTATATACTGCTCAAAAAATAAAGGGAACACTTAAACAATACAATATAACTCCAAGGAAATCAAACTTCTGTGAAATCAAACTACTTAGGAAGCAACACTGATTGACAATCAGTTTCACAGGCTGTTGTGCACATTCAACTTTGTGCCAGAACAAATTATTAAATGAGAATATTTCATTCATTCAGACCTAGGATGTGTTCTTTGAGTGTTCCCTTTATTTTTTTGAACAGTTTATATTTAACAGGGATATATTGGTTCTAGAATTCTTACAATGTTTGTGAATGAAGAGATATCAAAACAGTCTATTTTATGCTGAGAAACGTCCTGACCCTATATTAATTCCCAGAAGCATGGTATCTTAAATTCTCTTTGTCTTTCAATAATGCAGGAGGCAAAAAAGATGCTAATTACCCAATTGATTAATCACCAAATGCTACTAATTAATTAATTAACAATCAACTACTAATTTTGACGGAGAAGGGATGCTAATGAAAATCTCTACGGCGATGGGTCTAGCATTCTCAAGGACAGCCAAAAGGATGAGGCTAGCTGACAGATTCAAAATGCATAATTCTATTATCAAGGTCTTATGAATTTTTTTTAAAAAACAACAGAAAACACAGCTCTATTGACATTCGATTCAACATCCAACAGGATGTTTCTGTAATGGTATGTGGCAATGACCTTGTAAGACAAAAGGAACAAATGCTACCTAGGTAACATTTCGATAAAGGATGCGGGAGCCTGCAGCTGCATAACAGGCAAAGAAAGAAACTTAGGAAGGGGCTGCCTTGATTTACCAGGCTGTAAAAAAGAGATGGCGGGAGATTTGTACTTTCAGACTATAGATTCCTGCCTGTAGCAACAATAGGGAAACTACTCTGAGTAAATCCTCCTGCATCTGACATTAACTGCCCCCACCCTCCTTGCCTTTCGCAAACTCCTTAAAACCCACCTCTGTCGTCAGACATGGGGGAACTGAAATATCTTCCCCAGGCCTATACTGTTTATGTATGGTATGTTGTGTGCATTATTTAAAATTATGGGTTTTTAGCTTTCTAATTATTGAATTTGTATTATATATTGTTTTCTGTTGCTGTTGTGAGCCGCCCCGAGTCTGCGGAGAGGGGCGGCACACAAATTAAATAAATAGATAGATAGATAGATAGATAGATAGATAGATAGATAGATAGATAGATAGATAGATAGATAAACAAACAAACAATCTTTCCAGACTAAAGCCCAAACTGCATAACTATAACAATAACAACAGAGTTGGAAGGGACCTTGGAGGTCTTCTAGTCCAGTGTTTTTCAACCAGTGTGCCGTGGCACACTAGTGTGCCGCGAGACATGGTCAGGTGTGCCGCGAAGCTCAGAGAGAGAGAAAGAAAGAGAGAAAGAAAGCAAGAGAGAGAGAAAGAAAGAGAGAAAGAAAGCAAGAGAGAGAGAGAGAGAAAGCAAAAGAGAGAGAGAGAGAAAACAAGAGAGAGGGAAAGAAAGCAAGGGAGAGGGAGGGAGGGAAGGAGAGAGAGATAAAGACATAGAGGGAGGGAGGGAGGGAGAGAGAAAGAGAGCAAAAAAGAGGAAGGAAGAGAAAGAAAGAGGGATGGAGAGAGAGAGAAAGAGGAAGGAAGGGAGAGAAAGAGGGAGGGAGAAAGAAATAGAGTGAAGGGGAGGAAGAGAGAGAGAGAGAATTTTTTTGTCCAACCTTTTTTTAGCCGTGTCCCCCCCCCCTCAATGTGCCCCAGGGTTTCGTAAATGCAAAAAATGTGCCGCGGCTCAAAAAAGGTTGAAAATCACTGTTCTAGTCCAACCCCCCCGCTTAGGCAGAAAACCCTACACTACTTCAGATGGTTATCCAAAATCTTCTTTAAAACTTCCAGTAATGGAGCATTCACAATTTCTGGAGGCAAGCTGTTCTACGGATTAATTGTTTTAACTGTCAGGAAATTATTCCTTGGTTCTAAGTTGGTTCTCTCCTTGTTTAGTTTCCAACCATTGCTTCTTGTTCTACCCTCAGGTGCTTTGGAGAATAGGTTGACTCCCTCTTCTTTGTGGCAACCCCTGAGATATTGGAAGACTGCTATAATGTCTCCCCTGGTCCTTCTTTTCATCTGATTAGATATATCCAGTTCTGCAATCGTTCTTCGTATGTTTTAGCCTCCAGTCCCCTAATCATCTTTGTTGCTCTTCTCTGCACTTTTTCTAGAGTCTCAACTAGTAGACATTTGAGGGGTCCTTGGTACTCCCCGAGCTTGGTGGCTTTCTTGCAGATGGTTCACCAACCAAACTAGGTAACCTAGTTTGGGCAAGCACCAAGGACCTCTTACGAGGGTGAGTCAAAAAGTAATGCCACCTTATTTATTTCAGGTGAAGTTTTTGATAAAAATTACGGTACCTGAAACTTTTCCCAGTTATAAATGATTGCATCGTTTACGTTCCAAAATATTTTGTTTCTTAGTTTTCAGGTTTGTAGACCGGTGAGGAAAATTGAAAATAGCCAACCCATTAAGAGTTGCGTCAAAAACAAAGAGCAGTGATTGAATTCCTTGTTGCTGAAACATAAGAACATAGGAAGAGACATGCTGAATCAGGCCAAAGCCCATCGAGTCCAGCATTCTGTGTCACAGTGTCCCACCAATTGCCCATGGGGATCTTGAGCAGAAAAAGAAGGCAAGACCCTCCCTTTCCCTTGACCCCCAACAAATGGTACCCAAGGGAATCCTGCCTGCCTCAACCAACATAGAGGCGAAACATGGACATCAGTTTTAATAACCACCCTATTGAGAGAAACGGTGACTACGTTGAAGAGTAGGGATTGATTGATTGACTGACTGACTGACTGACTGACTGACTGACTGACTGACTGACTGACTGACTGACTGACTGACTTACTTACTTACTTACTTACTTATTTACTTATTAGATTTGTATGCCGCCCCTCTCCGAAGACTCGGGGCGGGTAACAATAATAAAAAAGACAATGTAAACAAATCTAATATTAAAAACAATCTAAAAAACCCCAATTTAAAGAACCAATCATACCAACAAACATACCATGTATAAATTCTATAAGCCTAGGGGGAAGGGAAAATTTCAATTCCCCCATGCCTGACGACAGAGGTGGGTTTTAAGGAGCTTGCGAAAGGCAAGGAGGGTGGGGTCAACTCTGATATCTGGGTGGAGCTGGTTCCAGAGGGCCGGGGCCGCCACAGAGAAGGCTCTTTTCTTGGGTCCCGCCAAACGACATTGTTTAGTCGACGAGACCCGGAGAAGGCCAACTCTGTGGGACCTAACCGGTCGCTGGGATTCGTGCGGCAGAAGGCGGTCTCGGAGGTACAGTATTCTGGTCCGATGCCATGAAGGGCTTTATCGGGATGTGATCCACAGAGGACCAACTTAAATTTTGATGTATGCTACATGTTCCTGTGTTGGTAATTATACCTGTCCTAAATGTAATGGCATTACTTTTTGACTCACCCTCGTATTTCAACCCCTGAGCAACAAACATTCTCCTTTCTTTCCCTATTAGTCATATCCTGTGTGTTAGGTGCAAAGAATTGGGGACGCATACAAAGCTGCAGCATAGATGATTCACAGAAGCCTACAGGTAAGAATCTAGATCAACTAAAGGTTAGCGTTAAATTAAAGATAAGGGTCAACAGGATTCAATGGTCTCTGAAATTTGGCCTCTTATGGAAATGCAAGGACTCTAAACCAATGACATGTTTAACTCTACCTTCCCAGCTTAGTCTTGTAAGAGCCAGGGTGGCGCAGTGGTTAGAGTGTAACACTGCAGGCTACTTCAGCTAACTGCTAGCTGCAGTTCAGCAGTTCGAATCTAAACACGGACTCTAAACTAATGACATATTTAAGTCCGCCTTCCCAGCTTGCCTGCTCTTCCCCTAGATCAGAAAAGTTAGGGAGCATCCATTTTTGGCTCTCTTCCTACATATGAAAAATTCCAGGCTGATTTGCCTATTAGCTCCTTGGGCTATCTGCCTCACATTCCAGCACTCATCAGGCTCTCTCCCAAGAGTATTCTTTCTTTCTTTCTTTCTTTCTTTCTTTCTTTCTTCTTTCTTTCCTTCCTTCCTCTTCCTTCCTTCTTTTCCCTTCCTTTCTTCCTTCCTTCTTTCCTTCTTTTCCCTTTCTTTCTTTCCTTCCTTCCTTCCTCTTCCTTCCTTCTTTTTCCTTCCTTCCTTTCTTCCTTCCTTCCTCTTGCTTTCTTCTTTTCCCTTCCTTCCTTCCTTCCTTCCTTCCTTTCTTTCCTTTCTTCCTTCCTTCCTTCCTTTCTTTCCTTTTTTAACTGAGCTGATTTAATACGCCAACCCAAAACAGCAAAACCTGGTTGAACGCTCAGTAGCAGCCGCTCACCTGATCACACCCCTGTATCCAGATGTGCTGTAACACAGCCATCCATAACAGAAACGTTCCCTGAACATTTTTTTTTTTAAAAAAAGGAATGGTTATTTTTGAAACCACATGCCATATAAAACACACACAGCTCTCAAGTATATTTTTAGTATCTGCAGTGGAAATTTAGTCCACAGCTGGGGAAAGGCGACTGAAAAGCGCGGTGCAAATACACTCATTTTTAGAAAGGTTTTGCAAATCATTCTATCGCCACCTCCTCTTCCCCCCTCCCTTCTATAAAATCTGACCATCCCACTCAATTTCTCTGGTTATTGTGTCTTTGTTTACATATAATTCCAACACAGCAGAATGCAGCAGCCAAGGTTTTCCCCTGCCGTAATTACACGAATCACAAAAAAAAAAGAAACAGCCAGCGTCTAATGAAGGATAATTTCTCAGCTTTAAAAAAAAACCCTCTTCATGAGTAATATTTTTAATCCAAGCCATCGTAATGAAATGGTTGAACACCTGTATCGCGGCCTTGGTGGAGAACTTAATCAAATTCACGCAGACCCTAAGGGAATAAAAATCACTCCGGTTCCCCAAAATTGCGGTCTATAAATTATCGGGGGGTCGTGGAAAGGTTGCCAGAGAATTTTAGAGTATTTTGGTTCACCCTTGCACCGCTAGCAAACATTACATTCAACTTCGGGAAATTGTGCTCCAGAAACTAAGCCCTGTGTTTCAAATTGCAAAAAAAAAAAAAAGAGAGAGGTCCGGGGTTAATAATTACGGCACTTACCTTGCCAAAAAAAGTGGGAGTTTCTTTTTTTAAATGCAATTTAACTGTGAAATAATCTGCTTTTAATTTCTTCCCTTTCAATTTTTAGATGGTCGCCGGAGGAAAGGAAGGGGGGGGGGAAACCCCACATATAAAAATCCCGACGGTGCTGGGGATTTATTTCCATATTCTGTCGAAAATCACTGACCTCAAGTAACAGCAATTGGGCTGAAAGGAGCTCAGATATCACATCCGACTGCCCTAAATTTAGAGAAATTGAGTCATGCTTAAATCCCATTAGAGGGGAAAGGAGCACACGGCCCATTCATTCCAATGGAAGGGAAAGGCACAACTAGCCATCATGGGATTTTGTATCTTCCCCTCTTAAAAAAAAAGTTCAGAGATCAGAAAAGATTGGAAATTAATATGTTTAATTATAACTTCAGCAGGCACACCGTCTTTTCAGGTCTTCCAGGTGACAGCTATTCAGACATCACTCAAACCAGTGGTGAAATCAATTCTTTTTTGAACTACCGGTTCTGTGGTCGTGGCATGGTGGCCGTATTGTGGTGTGGATTGGTGGACGTGGCATGGGGGCGTGGCAGGGGAAGGATACTGCAAAATCCCCATTCCCTCCCCACTCCAGGGGAAGGATACTGCAAAATCTCCACTCCCTCCCCACTCCAGGGGAAGGATACTGCAAAATCTCCACTCCTTCCCCACTCCAGGGGAAGGATACTGCAAAATCCACATTCCTTCCACACTCCAGGGGAAGGATACTGCAAAATCTCCACTCCTTCCCCACTCCAGGGGAAGAATACTGCAAAATCCCCATTCCTTCCACACTCCAGGGAAAGGATACTGCAAAATCCACATTCCCTCGCCACTCCAGGGGAAGGATACTGCAAAATCTCCACTCCCTCCCCACTCCAGGGGAAGGATACTGCAAAATCTCCACTCCTTCCCCACTCCAGGGGAAGGATACTGTAAAATCCCCATTCCTTCCACACTCCAGGGGAAGGATACTGGAAAATTCATATTCCTTCCACACTCCAGGGGAAGGATACTGCAAAATCCCCATTCCTTCCCCACTCTAGGGGAAGGATATTGCAAAATCTCCATTCCCACCCCATTCTGGGACCAGCCAGAGGTGGTGGTTGCCAGTTCTCAAAATGTCTGCTACCAGTTCTCCAGAACTGGTCAGAGCCTGCTAGATTTCATCCCTGACTCAAACCAACATTCCTGATTTCCTTGGTTGAGGAATCCATGGTTAAGCTTAATGTCTGTGGAGGTTCTTAGTCATTCAGGTCACGATAGACCCAATGATTTTCCAGGGGCAACTGGGACTTTCTTGGTTTTTCCCTGAAAACGTTTTGCTTCCCATCCAAGAAGCTTCTTCAGTTCGGACTGGATGGTGGGGAATGGAAGGATTTATATTCCTTGCAGACAGCTGGTCATTTCCATCCTTTTTGAGTTGCTGATGCCACGTGGGGGGGTTTCTGTGTCATTCCATTCCCCCTGTTTCTAAAATTGTTCTCCTAACAGCTCTGCACATGTGCACATCGGAACAGACTCCAGCTGTTATTCAGCCCCATTTAATCTCCAACTCTGAAGGTAGCTGATAACTGTTGGACCAGCCCTGGCCCCAATTTCTGCCTCTGACACAGAGCTCTCATCAGAGCCTTCCCCAGACTCCATGACTGGCCCATGTTCCTCCCAACCTCCTTGATGCCTGAGTCTGCCACCAGCTCACCGCTGGCCTTTGGTGGGCCACAACACAACCTTTTTTTGATGGAAAGGTTGGTATAAAACCCAGCAAAGTCATTAAAGGTTCAGATAATAATAATAATAATAATAATAATAATAATAATAATAATAATAAGAAGAAGAGAAGAAGAAGAAGAAGAAGAAGAAGAAGAAGAAGAGAAGGAAGAAGAAGAAGCAGAAGCAGCAGCAGCCAGTGAAAGTGGTCCCAGTGGTACTTGGCACGCTGGGCGCAGTGCCAAAGGATCTCAGCGGACATTTGAAAACCATCGGAATTGACAAAATCTCCCTCTGTCAATTGCAAAAGGCCGCTTTACTGGGATCCGGCAAAACATAATTCACCGCTACATCTCGCAGTCCTATGAGTGCTTGGGAAGCGCCCGACTGGTGATGAAATACGAAATCCAGCATAGTGATCTCGTTTGCTGTGTTGTACTGACATAATAATAATAATAATAATAATAATAATAATAATAATAATAATAATAATAATTTATTAGATTTGTATGCTGCCCCTCTCCAAAGACGCGGGGCGGCTTTGATGTGCCATCAAAGTATGGATTGGCCTAAGACCAGTGTTTCTTAAATAGTGCGGGGCAGGCCCTCCTGGGGGGGGCATGGAGCAATGCTGGGGGGGGGCGTGACCCTAGGGAACATGCTTTTTTTGCTATGGGGAGTAGGGGGTTTTTGCACCGAACAATAGCACACAGCACAGAGCAGGAGATAACAAACCCTTAAGAGACACCATGGAAAAATATTTAACAGGGATGAAAAGAAAGGAGGAGAGAGACAGAGCTAATGAGACAAACGTAAGTCTCCCGAAAGCTAAGATTTGGAAATAGGACAAAGTGTATGTAGTGCTTAGCTTCACTGTGTCTACGGTGGGAGACAAGGAAAGACCGCTATGTTTACTATGTCTAAAAACGTTGGCAGCGGACAGCATGAAGCCAAATAAATTAAGGCGTCACTTAAACACATTCAGTCACACTGATAAACTGCTTCAGTTTTTTCAGCCAAAACATGCTGGACATTGCAAACAATCATCCCAACGGAGAATTGGGAGCACGCGAAATGTTTGCTTCTTCCTAGGGGGGGCTAACAGAAAATAATTGAGAAACACTGGTCTAAGAGAACCCTGAACATGTTATCTAATATTAAACCAGAAGCAACTTTTGCAGAAATCCCTGCGTATCTTTGCTTTCTGGTTTAAAATAAAAACTTTCAAAAGAGGATTTTTTTTCACCCTGTAACAGAGAGTTGGGGGAGAGGGAAGTTTTGTTTTGTAAGTACATTTGTAAAAACAAAGACGCCGACAAGCTTGATATACATATTTAGTTAATCCTTGCTTGGAAAAAAAAATGACAGGGTAATACTTTTAAGAATCAATGCGGGTCTATATTGATTTTCACTGTTTCCCAAACAGAAATTAAGTATTTTAATTCCTGCAAGAGCTCAACAAAGTCCCTGGCTAGAAGACCCCAGCTGTGAATGCCAATAGAAAATTGTTTCTGCAGCTTAAGCACTGGAAGAGAAATAAAAGGATTGTTTTAACTGCTTGTCAAAGGATTAAATTTTCCTCCAACGAGAAAATGAGTTATTAAACTAATTTTATATTCGTTTTTAAACACGTATACTTCCTTCTTTCAGTCACCTAGTTATTCAAGACGACACTCACTGCCACTTTAATTTATTTCTAATGAAAATAAACCTGGAGCAGGAGAGGGGAAAACGTGGTTTTTATTGGGGTACAGGGATGTTTGGAACCAGGCGGGAAATGAACCTATATATTTGCGGAATTTGCTAAAAGGGTATTCACAATTGTTTCTAATACAGTGGTACCTCTACCTACAAACGCTTCTACTTACAAACTTTTCTAGATAGGAACTGGGTGTTCAAGGTTTTTTGCCTCTTGTCATTTTTTACTTACAAACCCGAGCCTCCGAAACTGTAACCGGAAGAGGCGCGGAGAAGCCTTCGTGGGGCCTCTCTAGGAATCCCCTGGGAGGAAACAGGGCCGGAAAAGGCGGGGAGAAGCCTCCGTGGGGCCTCTCTAGGAATCTAGGAGGGGAAAGAGGAGGAGGAAGAGAAGGAGAAAGAGAAGGAAAAAGAGGAGGAGGAGAAGGAGAAAGAGAAGGAGAAAGAGAAGGAGAAAGAGGAGGAGGAGGAGGGGGAGGGGGAGGGGGAGGAGGAGAACCCATCCCACAATTTATTTTGCGGTCAAGGCAATCCAGCCTCTCCCAAGGACTTGGCCTTTTAGAAGCCAGTGAAAGAGGGAGATTCTATTCCTAGGAATGGAGAGTCCCACTCACCGTCCATGGTTTGACCTTCTCTTTTCAACATCTGGACAGCCCCGACGTATTTCTTCAGCTGGACTTTGAGCACCTCATTCTCCCTGCAAGATCAAATACAAGAAGACGGAACAGTTTTAACCAAGCCAGTCAAATTACCTGAAAGTCAGGAGTCAGCAACTCGTGGCTCTGGAGCCGCATGTGGCTCTTTGATCCCTCTGCTGCGGCTCCCAGTTTGCCAGTCGGCTTCACAACGGATAGGGGTTTTGGTTAGGATACGTAGAGGAAAAAGGACACAGCGCAGGAGGAGACTCTATGGTGGGGGGAACTGGACTTACGGGCAGCATAGGAAAAAGGATGCTGTGCTAGGAGATGACTCTATGGTGCGGAACTAGATTTCCAGTCAGCATAGGAAAAAGGATGCTGTGCTAGGAGATGACTCTATGGTGGGGGACCAGATTTTCAGTCAGCATAGGAAAAAGGATGCTGTGCTAGGAGATGACTCTATGGTGCGGAACTAGATTTCCAGTCAGCATAAGAAAAAGGTTGCTGTGCTAGGAGATGACTCTATGGTGGGGGACCAGATTTCCAGTTGGCAGAGGAAAAAGGATACTGTGCTATTTTTGTTTGCCCAGGTTCCAAAGGTTTTCCTTGAGCCTCATGGAGGGAGAAAACAGCTTCCCCAGTGTTGTGGTTAGCTCTGGCCCAGCTCCTGCCCCAGGGACTGTGGATGTGGGGGAGACATCCACATGCTGCAGGCTTGTTTTGCCCCCGGTGGAATCTGATGATGGAGGCTCCTCTGACCAAGAAGACATGAGTGACAGGGAGGAGGAGAGTGGGGCAGACAGCTCAGAAGGAGATCAATTATCTAGCTCCCCCTTGGATTCAGAACAAGAGTTAATGATACAGCCACGCATGCGGAGAGCGATGCATAGGCAACAACTACTGAGAGATTATTATCAAAGAAAATGAGGCCACCTGTGGTTGGCTGGGGCTGTGGTCATTAGTGAGGCTGCTATAAAGAGCAGCCTGTGGGTTTGGCCATTGTGGAGGATTATCTGATCGTTGTGTTTCGTGCCTGCCTTGCTGACTTTGACCTTTTGTGTGCTGATTTTTCCCCGCTTTGAAACTAAACCAGAGCAAAGTGTGCTTCACTTTGTGAAAGAAGAAGGACTGTGAATTGCCTCACAGCTGCAAGCTAAGTATCTCAGAACTGATAAGGGACTTGTACAAATTACCAGTTTGTTTGGAGACGAGTGCTCTTTGCTATACCAAAAGAGGGCTTGGTTTAAGTGAATTTTCATTATAAAGAACATTGTTTTGAATTTTCAAACGTGCGTGTGTCTGAAATTTGTACCTGTGAATTTTTGGGAGGAGTCTACCAGAGAGCCCGACAGAACGCCCAGGCTCCAGAGGCCGAAAACAGGCCCGTTTCTGGCCTTTCTGAACTTCCGGTAGCCCCGCTTTTCGTCTTCCCTGCTCCACGTGCACCCTGCACTTACTTGCATCCAAAATGGGCCACATAGGAATTCCAGGGAGGGGAGAGGAGGGGTGGGAAGGGCCAGCCAGGCGTGCACAGAATCTTAGCTAAGGGTTCTCCCGAACCCCTGCGAACCCCCAGCAGCCCACTTCCGGATCATCAACCCACTGCCAACTGATTTACATCAGACCTTTTTCAACAACTTTGCAACTGCCTCTCTGGCAAAGGAATATACGTTACATAACAATGAAATTTTAATGAAACTCCTGAAGGCATTTTAAGCAAGCTGATCGTTCTGATTTCCTAGGAGTTGGAGAGGCACAGAAAACAGCACTGGGAGTTAGTTAGGTGAGAGAGCATCAGGGCTAAAGATCGTCAATCCGATGCCAGCTATCTGCCCCACATTCCACCACATTTTCAGGCTCTCTCCCAAGAGGGTTCTTTCTTTCTTTCTTTCTTTCTTTCTTTCCTACCTTCCTTCCTTCCTTTCCTTCCATCTTATTATTTCTGTCCTTTCTTTCTTTCTTTCCTACCTTCATTCCTTTCTTTCCTTCCATCCTATTCCTTATGTCCTTTCTTTCTTTCCTTCCTTCCTTCCTTTCTTTTTTCCTTCCGTCCTTCCTTCCTTTCCTTCCATCCTATTCTTTCTATCCTTTCCTTCTTTCTTTCTTTCCTTCCTTCCTTTCTTTTTTCCTTCCTTCCGTCCTTCCTTTCTTTCCTTCCTACCTTCCTTCCTTTCTTTCCATCCTTCCTTTCCTTCCATCCTATTCTTTCTGTCCTTTCTTTCTTTCTTTCTTTCCTACCTTCCTTCCTTTCTTTCCTTACATCCTATTCCTTCTGTCCCTTCTTTCTTTCTTTCCTTCCTTCCTTTCTTTTTTTCCTTCCTTCCATCCTTCCTTTCTTTCCTTCCATCCTATTCTTTCTGTCCTTTCTTTCTTACTTTCTTTCCTTCCTCCCTTCCTTCCTTTCTTTCCTTCCATCCTTCCTTTCCTTCCAGCCTATTCTTTCTGTCCTTTCTTTCTTTCTTTCCTTCCTACATTCCTTCCTTTCTTTCCTTTCCTTCCATCCTACTCTTTCTGTCCTTTCTTTCTTTCCTTCCTTCCTTTCTTTTTTTCCTTCCGTCCTTCCTTTCTTTCCTTCCATCCTATTCTTTCTGTCCTTTCTTTCTTTCTCTTTCTTTCTTTGCGCTTTTGATTGGGCTGATTAATAGCTGTTGCTATTTTGCATGAACCCAAAGCAAGACTACCTCCCAGACCACTCCGCTACCTTGACAAGGCCTGGATCCTCACTGTATAATGGTCTTCACGCTCTGCAACTTTCTTCTTCAGGTTGTCCACCTCTTGACGGAGTCCCGCCGAATGTTCCATCTCACCGTCCAAGAGGCTCCGCAAGGAACTGCAGAGAAGAGCGCAGAGTGAGACGGCCTGCCTGAAATCTGAAATCAAGGTCAAACGTCTTCAGAGGGAACCAGAGGTGGGAGTCAGCCGGTTCTGACCAGTTCTGACGAACCGGTAATGAAAAGTTTGAGTCGTTCGGAGAACCGGCAAATACCGCCTCTGGCTGGCTCCGCCCCCATCTATTCTTTGTCTCCTGAGTCCCAATTGATTGGGAGGGAGTGGAGATTTTGCAGTACCCTTCCCCCAGGAGTGGGGAAGTAATGGGGATTTTGCAGTATCCTTCCCCCAGGAGTGGGGAAGGAATGGAGATTTTGCAGTATCCTTCCCCCAGGAGTGGGGAAGGAATGGGGATTTTGCAGTACCCTTCCCCCAGGAGTGGGGAAGGAGTGGGGATTTTGCAGTACCCTTCCCCCAAGAGTGGGGAAGGAATGGAGATTTTGCAGTATCCTTCCCCCAGGAGCGGGGAAGGAGTGGGGATTTTGCAGTACCCTTCCCCCAAGAGTGGGGAAGGAATGGGGATTTTGCAGTATCCTTCCCCCAGGAGTGGGGAAGGAATAGGGATTTTGCAGTACCCTTCCACCAGGAGTGGGGAAGGAATGGGGATTTTGCAGTATCCTTCCCCCAGGAGTGGGGAAGGAATGGGGATTTTGCAGTATCCTTCCCCCAGGAGTGGGGAAGGAATGGGGATTTTGCAGTATCCTTCCCCCAGGAGTGGGGAGGGAGTGGAGATTTTGCAGTACCCTTCCACCAGGAGTGGGGAAGGAATGGGGATTTTGCACTATGCTATTATTATTATTATTATTATTATTATTATTATTATTATTATTATTATTATTAATTAGATTTGTGTGCCGCCCCTCTCCGCAGACTCGGGGCGGCTCACACCAGGAGTGGGGAGGGAGTGGAGATTTTGCACTATCGTTCCCCCAGGAGTGGGGCAATATATAATGATGTGTGCACACTTTCCATAGAACTGACCAGAAGCATCATTGTTTTACCTAGTCTGTTCTTCTAGTTCATGCTTTCTGTTCATCATGGCTACAATAGCTTGCCGGAGTTCCACTTGGGGGGAGGAAAAAAAGACAAAATTAAGTCTATTATTCTCTTTAATGAACACTTAGTCATCTCATGCAGAACAGTTCTTAAATTCATGCCGCATAAGCACAGATATTTGCGTTTCGGTGAGTTCAGTTGACTTCATTTTTCTTATTTTCACTGTTTTAGTTAACACAAACGGCTATCAGCGCTTTCTAAAAGAGCCTCCCCACTCTTACCTGAACCCCCCCAAACAGTCAAAAACTATGCTGGTTTCTAAGAGAAGGGAAATACAAGTAATGACACCAAATCAGAAAATAATTATTTAGAAGGACTCTATTCTAGTCCAGGGGGAGGGGAGTAGAGGGAGGGGGAGGGGAGGGAGAGGGGAGGGGGAGGGGAGGGGGGGAGGAGGAGGAGAGGGAGGAAGGGGGAAGAGGAAGAAGAGGAGAGGGAGGAGGAGGAGGAGGAGAGGGAGGGAGGGAGGGGGAGGAGAAAGAGGAGGAGGAGGAGGAGGAGGAGGAAGAGGAGGAGGGGGAGGAGGAAGAGGAGAAGGAGGAGAGGGAGGAGGAGGAGAGGAAGGGAGGGGGAGGAGGAAGAGGAGGAGGGGGAGGAGGAAGGAGGAGGAGGAAGAGGAGGAGAGGGGGGAGGAGGAAGAGGAGGAGAGGGAAGAGAAGGAGGAGAGGGAGGGAGGGGGAGGAGGAAGAGGAGGAGGAGGGGGAGGAAGAGGAGAAGGAGGACAGGGAGGGAGAGGGAGGGAGGGAGGAGGAGGAGGAAGAGGAGGAGAGGGAAGAGGAGGAGGAGAGGGAGGGAGGGGGAGGAGGAAGAGGAGGGGGAGGAAGAGGAGAAGGAGGACAGGGAGGGAGAGGGAGGGAGGAGGAGGAGGAAGAGGAGGAGAGGGAAGAGGAGGAGGAGAGGGAGGGAGGGGGAGGAGAGGGAGGGAGGGGGAGGAGGAAGAGGAGGAGGGGGAGGAGGAAGGAGGAGGAGGAAGAGGGAGGGAGGGGGAGGAGGAAGAGGAGGAGGGGGAGGAGGAAGGAGGAGGAGGAAGAGGAGGAGAGGGGGGAGGAGGAAGAGGAGGAGAGGGAAGAGGAGGAGGAGAGGGAGGGAGGGGGAGGAGGAAGAGGAGGGGGAGGAAGAGGAGAAGGAGGACAGGGAGGGAGAGGGAGGGAGGGAGGAGGAGGAGGAAGAGGAGGAGAGGGAAGAGGAGGAGGAGAGGGAGGGAGGGGGAGGAGGAAGAGGAGGGGGAGGAAGAGGAGAAGGAGGACAGGGAGGGAGAGGGAGGGAGGAGGAGGAGGAAGAGGAGAGGGAAGAGGAGGAGGAGAGGGAGGGAGGGGGAGGAAGAAGAGGAGGAGAAGGGGGAGGAAGAGGAGAAGGAGGACAGGGAGGGAGAGGGAGGGAGGGAGGAGGAGGAGGAAGAGGAGGAGAGGGGGGAGGAGGAGGAAGAGGACTGGGATCTTGGTGATATCTGAGCTTTTTATCCTTGCAGCTGTTTCATGACCCAACTAAGTGACATCATCAGCGCTAGAAGGAAGTAGAATGGGCAAGTCGCTCGCATAGGAAGCAGAGAGCAAACCCCACTTCCTTCCTGCATGGGTGATGTTACTTAGCATTTGCAAGAAAACAATGAAGGTCGGAGAGCTACAAAGACCCCACAATTTAGAAGGAGCTGAGCAAGGATTTCCCCATTAAATTGATGGATATCAAATGCACACACTACCGTTTCCCCCAAAGTCCTCAGTTCAACCCAGCGATGTTTTACTTCTCCAAATTAGCACATTTGGGTGGTTTATCTGCAGAAAACCAAATGAGCCTGTTTACAAGCACAAAACATCTCCTTAGGCCAAGGTGTTAATTTAAAACACTCTCAATGGCTAATCTAAACCACCAGAGCCTGCAAGCCCCCTCGAGAAGGATGGGGAAATGAAATGATTTGTATATCTACAAACTTTTGTGTGTGTGCGTGTGTGTTGATAAAATAGCATCCCAACGAAAAAATAAAGATTTGCTTCCAGGCTTGGCAGAGTGACAAAAAATGAAAGTTTTTTTTCTTTTGGATTTAATTTTTCAGGCACAAAGTATCAGTTCTACGCATTAGGTTCCAGTCCAGAAGATTTATTGGCTGAAGCCTGTAATACAGGCAACTAAAGTTCAATATTTACATTGGTGCCAGATAAATTCGACAGAATTCAAGAGAGGTTGGACTTGAACCATTTGTGGCAATGGAACGACTGTCCGCTGATGACTCTCTTAACTCTACCTCCACCCTATCCCGCCCAAGCTCTGGCAAACAGAATGGACAAACATAAACTCCTTACTGGACCTTTGCTCTTAAGTATGCAATGGGATTTGTATATGTTCAAAGGTGGAAGGACTTATAGATACCTACAATGCAACAATGGACACTCACAGTAAGAGAGCAAGTATATACAGCAGCGGTCCCCAAACTACGGCCCGCGGGCCACATGCGGCCCACTGAGGCCATTTATCCGGCCCGCCAGTGAGTGACAAAAGCACAGGGAAAAGAGAGAGAGAAAGAAAGAAAAGGGAAAGAGAGGGAGGGAAGGAGAAGTGGAGGGGAATGAAGGAGGGAAGGAAGGCGAAATGGAGGGAACAAGGAAGAAAGGAAGGAAGGAAGAATGAAATGAATGGAGGGACAGAGGAAGGAAGGACTGTTTTGGGGGGGGGTAGTTTTTTTAAATTTTTCTCTGAAAATACATTCAAACAACACAGTGTACCATCTAATTTTCCATGAATAAATTGCAGTATTTTGTTAGAAACTAATATCAATCATCAAAAAAGTTGCAAAAGTTTTTTTTTCTAATTTTGTCATCCAGTTACATTCATTTTCTTTTCATTAAATTCCCTCCTTAATGTTCCTTCAAAAAGTGCAACACCAATTATATTTCTAACTTATTACCCATTATGCCAAAGTGCTTCCTTCTTTCTTTATACATTTTTCATAAGCCAAGAAAACCTTGTATAGCCAATCAGATGTCAACAAAAGAAAATTAAAAACAAAACATAAACATATATGAATTTCAGACCTTCTCCCCCCTTTAAATAGTACGTTCCCATTTTGTTTTTTACTTTAAAACAAGGTATGTGCAGGGTGCATAGGGATTTGTTCATAGGTTTTTTTTTATAGTCCGGCCCTCCAACAGTCCAAGGGACAGTGAACTGGCCCCCTGTGTAAAAAGTTTGGGGACCCCTGATATACAGTATATAGTAAGTATATTTAGTAAAAGAGAGGGATGGGAGGGAGGAAGAAAGGGAGGGAGGGAGAAGAGAAAGGAAAAAGGGAAGGATGGAAGGAAGGAAGGAAGATAAAAGAAAGGAAGAAAGGAAGGAAGGAAGAAAGGAAGGAAGGAAGGAAGGAAGGAAGGAAGGAAGAAAGAAAGAAAGAAAAAAAGAAAAAAAGAAAGAAAGAACACTGTATTAGTTGGAAACATGCAGAAAAGGCCTTTATCGTTTAGCATCCTGGCTAAAATGATGATTATAAAATGAATGTATACGTATAAACATATACTGTATATGAGTTTTATTTGTTTCAGAGCCTTTTTCTTGTTCTAATTTTATTTTTCTTTTAACTTTACGTCTTTTTTCTTTTTGGAAAACCGACAAAAGTTATTTAAAACAAGGCAGGAAAAAGTTCCCCCTCGGCTCCCACATGTTGCAAGGCTGTTAAAAAAGCCACTTGTCGGAAGAGCCGAGACGGGCGTTAACGTCATCCTGTATTCCGCATGTTACACCTGCTACATGTTTAGCGAGTTAAGTTGCTATGCAACAGGCTGGAAGCTCCATTGTTCGGAAGCTGCTTCCTTGGGTGGGGAGGGGGAAAGAAATTGGGGGGGGGGGGGAGAAGCTACTTGTTAAAAAATATACATTTTTTTACCAAATCCCATCAACGCTTTTATTTATTTATTTATTATTTAGATTTGTATGCCGCCCCTCTCCGCAGACTCGGGGCGGCTCACAATAAAATAAAACAATACATGACAAATCTAAATTATAGTTTAAAATATTTAAAAAACCCATTTACTAAGCAAACATACATACAAACATACCATGCATAAATTGTATATGCCCGGGGGAGATGTCTCAGTTCCCCCATGCCTGACGACAAAGGTGGGTTTTAAGGAGCTTACGAAAGGCAAGGAGAGTAGGGGCAGTTCTAATCTCTGGGGAGAGTTGGTTCCAGAGAGTCGGGACCGCCACAGAGAAGGCTCTTCCCCTGGGGCCCGCCAACCGACATTGTTTAGTTGACGGGACCCGGAGAAGGCCCACTCTGTGGGACCAAATCGGTCGCTGGGATTCGTGCGGTAGAAGGCGGTCTCGGAGATATTCTGGTCCAGTGCCATGAAGGGCTTTATAGGTCATAACCAACACTTTGAATTGTGACCGGAAATTGATCGGCAACCAATGCAGACTGCGGAGTGTTGGTGAAACATGGGCATACCTAGGGAAGCCCATGACTGCTCTCGCAGCTGCATTCTGCATGATCTGAAGTTTCCGAACACTTTTCAAAGGTAGCCCCATGTAGAGAGCGTTACAGTAGTCGAACCTTTAAAGAGTTGAGAAGGGCCACGCTCCTTTCAAGGAAGGTATCAGTCAGGGGCTGTGTTCACACGCATCTCTCTAAGCCATAATTAACTTAAATCAACCATAAGTGGTTCTCAACTTTTCTAATGCCGTGACCCCTTAATACAGTTCCTCGTGCTGTGGTCACCCCCAACCATAAGTCTAGCACTAATTCTCCCAACAGAGCTTGAAGCTGATTGGCAGGAAGGTCAGAGGGACACCCCCACTGTAAATGCCTGATTGGACGGATTATATTCTCTATCCTCTATTCTCTTCTTCTCTTCTATTTTCTATTCTGTTCCATTCCACTGTAAACTACTCAAAAAAATAAAGGGAACACTTAAACAACACAATATAACTCCAAGTAAATCAAACTTCTGTGAAATCAAACTGTCCACTTAGGAAGCAACACTGATTGGCAATCAATTTCACATGCTGTTGTGCACATTCAACTTTGTACAGAACAAAGTATTCATTGAGAATATTTCATTCATTCAGATCTAGGATGTGTTCTTTGAGGGTTCCCTTTATTTTTTTAAGTAGTGTATATTTATATTTGTATATTTGTATATGTAACTTGTTGCTTATATCCTAAGATTTTTATTAATATTGCTTCTTCATTGCTTATTTGGCCCCTATGACAATCATTAAGTGTTGTACCACATGATTCTTGACAAATGTATATTTTATTTTATGTACGCTGAGAGCATCTGCACCAAGACAAATTCCTTCTGTGTCTAATCACACTTGGCCAATAAAAATTCTATTCTATTCTATTAACAAGGATAGAAGAAAAATATATATGCTGTTTTTATCACTGTTGGTAGCAGCCCCGAGTCCACGGAGAGGGGCGGCATACAAATCCAATGAATGAAAGATAGATAGATAGATAGATAGATAGATAGATAGATAGATAGATAGATAGATAGATAGATAGATAGATAGATAAATAAATAAATAAATAAATATTGGTTTTAGGTCAGAGGGACACTCCCACTGTCAACGCCTGATCGGTCGGATTGTAAAAATGTGTTCCAAGGTGCCAGAATAGAAGCTTTAGATCCTAACACCATGGGAAATTTGTCTTTTCTCAAGGTCTTAAGTGACCCCTATGAAACGGTCATTCGACCCCCAAAGGGGTCCCGACCCCCAGATTGAGAACCACTGTCCTAGAGTCAGGAATGACTAGCACGTATGTGCAAGGGGAACCTTTAACTTTACCTTACACTGAAGTAAGCAATCTCCCTGGGTATCTACGAATCAAGTTTACTGTCACCTGCTTTAATGCGCAAAGCCACTAGGAAAAAATTCAATTGCTGGATACACAGAATGGGCAAACACAAAGGCAATGCTGCCCTCTCCTGGACAACAGATGTTACTAAACCTTCAATGACAAAAAGCATTTCTCTGAAGGACTGCTGCAAAATTACAGGAAGTCCTCGACTTACGACCACGGCTCTGACCCAAAGATTTTGTTGCTAAGCGGAAACATTTGTTAAGTGAGCTTTGCCTAGTTTTTCGCCCTTTCTTGCCACAGCTGTTATTATCTTAGTCACGGGGTCATTAAGCGAAGCCGGCTTCCCCATTCGACTTTGCTTGACAGAAGGTCATAAGAACCTAAGAAGAGCCCTGCTGAATCGAGCCAAAGCCCATAATGTCCAGCATTCTGTGGCCCACAGTGGCCCACCAATTGTCCATGGGGATCTTGAACAGAAAGAGAAGGCCAGACCCTCCCTTTCCCTTGACCCCCAACAAATGATACCCAAGGGAATCCTGCCTGCCTCAACCAACATAGAGGCGGCACATGGACATCCGTTTCAATAATCACCGATACATTTGGCATCCATGAATCTGTCTAATCCTGCCTTGAAGCTATCCAGGCTGTCACAACCTCTTCTGGAAGTGAATTCCATAAACCAACGACCCTCTGGTGAAGAAATATTTCCCTTTATTTGTCCTCACCTTCTAATCTATGAGCTTTAGGGAATGCCCCCTCGTCCTAGTATTGTGTGATAGAGAAAAGAATTTTTCTTTGTCCACCTTTTCTATCCCATGCATGATTTTATACACTTTGATCAAGTCAGCCCTTAAACGCCGTCTTTCAAGGCTGGAGAGACCAAGGCACCGCTAAAGGAGGTCACATGACCTGGGATACTACAATGGTCATAAGTATAAGTTAGTTGCCATGGGACCAAAGGGAGGTTGCAACATTTGTTAAGTGTGAAAAAAGGTCATAAGTCACTTTTTTCAGTGTCGTAACTTTGAACGGTCACTGTTGTGGTTAGCTCTGGCCCAGCTCCTGCCCCAAGGACTGCTGATGTGGGGGAGATATCCACATGCTGCAGGCCTGTTTTGCCCCTGGTGGAATCTGCTGATGAAGGCTCCTCTGACCAAGAAGACATGAGTGACAGGGAGGAGGAGAGTGTGGCAGACAGCTCAGAAGGAGATCAATTATCAACCTCCTCCTTGGATTCAGAACAAGAGTTAAAGATACAGCCACGCATGCGGAGAGCGATGCATAGGCAGCAACAACTGAGAGATTATTATCAAAGAAAATGAGGCCACCTGTGGTTGGGTGGGGCTGTGGTCATTAGTGAGGCTGCTATAAAGAGCAGCCTGTGGGTTTGGCCATTGTGGAGGATTATCTGACCGTTGTGTTTTGTGACTGCTTTACTGATTTGGACTTTTTGTGTGCTGATTTTTCCCCACTTTGAAACTAAACCAGAGCAAAGTGTGTTTCACTTTGTGAAAGAAGGACTGTGAATTGCCTCACAGCTGCAAGCTAAGTATCACAGAACTGATAAGGGACTTGTACAAATTACCAGTTTGTTTGGAGACGAGTGCTCTTTGCTATACCAAAAGAGGGCTTGGTTTAAGTGAATTTTCATTATGAAGAACATTGTTTTGAATTTTCAAACGTGTGTGTGTCTGAAATTTGTACCTGTGAATTTTTGGGAGGATTCTACCAGAGAGCCCGACAGAACAGTCACTAAATGAACTCACTAAGGACTACCTCTGCTATGATGAGGTTCATAAAATACCATAATCATCACCCAGAAAGGAGTTCCATTTCCTAATAGCAGAATAGCAACTTGGTCCCACCTTCAGCTCTGAAATTAAATGTTTGTAGTTTAGCCAATTATTTTGTTTATTTGTTTGTTTGGATTTCTATGCCGCCCTTCTCCATAGACTCAGGGCGGCTTACAAAATTATTAGTCACAGAATTACATCATGTAAGGACTGGAAGATGTTTTTAAAAACATCTAGTTAAATGGACAACCCCGTCTCCAAAACATAAGCAAGAATGTTTGGATTAGGACTTTGCAATAAAAGGAATGCCATGTTTAGTGAGTGGCAGCAACAACAGAACAAGCTGCCACAAGTTTACCTCCGGAACCGCCTGCTACCGCACGAATCCCAACGGCCGATAAGGTCCCAGAGTTGGCCTTCTCCGGGTCCCGTCGACTAAACAATGTCGTCTGGCGGGCCCCAGGGGAAGAGGCTTCTCTGTGGCGGCCCCGGCCCTCTGGAATCAAATCCCCCCAGAGATTAGAACTGCTCCCACCCTCCTTGTCTTCTGTAAACTACTTAAGACCCACCTATACCACCAGGCATGGGAGATTTGAGACACCTTTCCCCCAGGCTTATTATAATTTATGTTTGGTATGTATGTGCTGTTTGGTTTTTAATTATGATAGGGTTTTTAGGGGGGTTTTTTTAATATTAGATTTGTGCCAGTATAATATTGTTTTTATCGTTGTTGTGAGCCGCCCCGAGTCTTCGGAGAGGGGCGGCATACAAATCTAATAAATTATTATTAATTATTATTATTAATCTGCAAATGATTGAAATTTCTACCATTTGTGGATGTATCAAGAAAAAATACAGAATAGAGATAACAGGAATTGCATACTGAAACTATCTGTACAGTGTTCTGTCTGGGTCCCCCCAGACGCCAACACCAACCAAAAAGAGTATCCAGACACACTGGTAAAAAGCAAAGGCAGTTTACATAATTCAAAGCAAATACAGGTAACAAAAACTGTTCTTACAGACAGGAACACTATGAAGCTTCACAGAGGTTTCACGAAGGCCAGGCAATAAAACAGGATTCTTGCTGGCAAAAACAACGCTGGAGATAATAAAACCCACGCCTCTCCCAAGTCTTCCAGACTTCTAGGCCACAAGCCAAGATCAGAGACGCCGAGAATCGAAGCAAGGTCACAGGACTCCCAGTTGATAACTCTCCACAAGACTGTAAGGGAGGGCCTGCCTTTTCAACCCTGCTGAGGAGAACCACACCCAAACCCAGCTGTTGCCAATTCAGGGATGGAAATACCTTTCTAATTGGCCCCGTCTTTGAGCTGCACGTCGCTGCCTCATGTCTATTATAGCCTGTGCGTCTTCATCCAATGAATCCAGGCTACTAGCTGGGGAGAGCCCCCCCCCCCCAGGGGTCTCAGGCTGCTCTCCCTCCTCCTCCTCTTCCTGACGTTCCTCTCCCCCGTCTGCCTGGTCCTCCCCCTCCTGTTCACTGTCCTCCTCCTCTGGGCATGGATCCGGCAGAGATCCAGCCGGTCCCTGAGGAGCCTCAGGCTGAATCACAACATACAGTAACAGATTTTTTTTCAATACTGTATCCAGATGGCCAGCACAATTACTGACACTTAATTGTTCCCATGATATTACTTATTTTCAACTTATTTTTAAATATTTTAAAAATATTTTGCAGCGAACGCCAAGCCTCAACAAACCTCCCCAAGCGTCTCCCCAGATGACAACAGGTTTTGACGAAACTTTTTCCCAACGATCAAAAAGGATTTTTTTAAAAAAGAAAATTTCCAAATGAAGTCAAATAGCTACCTACCCACAGTCATCGACTCTGGCACGCTGTTGGAAGGCAGAAGTTCGGTCAATGCATTCTTGTGGACGGGAGAGCTAGCTTCTACCCTGTGTGTTAAAAACAATGAGAGTGGTTGGTTGTTGTTGCTTTTTTTTAAAAAGCAACCTAAAACACTTAGAACCATTGAAACAAGTCACAAATAATTTGCTCCAGTCTACTCAAATCACCCTGTAGAAGCCTTTGCAGTCTAGAACTCTCAATATACGGGCTGGGCTATCCAAGAAAGTCTTCAATAGCCAACACGGACCGCTACATCGTTCAAATCTAAACTCTGGCATCAAGACTGTCATTTGCACCTCCATAACCGTCTGGTTTGGTTCTGCAACCCCAAAAAGACAGACCCAGACTTCAGGGGATAATTACTGAGGGACTCACTGCTCACAGTCACTCATGCCCTCATCACCTCGAGGTTCGACTACTGTAATGCTCTCTACATGGGGCTAACTT
Source organism: Erythrolamprus reginae (assembly GCF_031021105.1). Classification (NCBI taxonomy): domain Eukaryota; kingdom Metazoa; phylum Chordata; class Lepidosauria; order Squamata; family Dipsadidae; genus Erythrolamprus; species Erythrolamprus reginae. The sequence goes on from NC_091958.1 coordinate 47,429,430, forward strand.
TGAAGAGTGTTCGGAAACTTCAGATCGTGCAGAATGCAGCTGCGAGATAAGTCATGGGCTTCCCTAGGTATGTCCATATTACTCCAACACTCCGCAGTCTGCATTGATTGCCAATCAATTTCCGGTCACAATTCAAAGTGTTGGTTATGACCTTTAAAGCCCTTCATGGACCAGAATATCTCCGAGACCGCCTCCTGCCGCACGAATCCCAGCGACCGATTAGGTCCCACAGAGTGGGCCTTCTCCGGGTCCCGTCAACTAAACAATGTCGGTTGGCGGGCCCCAGGGGAAGAGCCTTCTCTGTGGCGGCCCCGACTCTCTGGAACCAGCTCCCCCCAGAGATTAGAACTGCCCCTACCCTCCTTGCCTTTCGTAAACTCCTTAAAACCCACCTTTGTCGTCAGGCATGGGGGAACTGAAATATCTGCCCTGGGCCTATACAATTTATGTATGGTATGCTTGTATGTATGTCTGCTTAATAATGGGGATTTTTAAATATCTTAAATTGTAAATTATTAGATTTGTTATGAACTGTTTTGATTGTGTTGTGAGCCGCCCCGAGTCTATGGAAAGGGGCGGCATACAAATCTAATAAACATAAACATAAACATAATTAGAACTGCAGAAAAAAAGAATTGCTGCCAACCTGCCTTCCATTGAGGACCTGCATACTGCATGAGTCAAAAAGAGGGCAGGGAAAATATTTATTGACCCCTCGCATCCTGGACATAAACTGTTTCAACTCCTACCCTCAGAACATCGCTATAGAGCACTGCACACCAAGACAACTAGACACAAGAACAGTTTTTTCCCCAAACGCCATCACTCTGCTAAACAAATAATTCCCTCAACACTGTCAAACTATTTACTAAATCTGTACTACTAATAATTTATTAATTGTTAGAGTTGAAAGGGACCATGAAGGCCATCAAGTTCAACCCCCTGCCCAAGCAGGAACCCTATAGCACACCAGTCAAGTGGCAGTTCAATCTTCTCTTAAAAATGTCCAGAGTGTTGGAGTTCACAACGTCCGCTGGTAGGTTGTTCCATTGGTTGATCGCTCTGACCATCAGGAAGTTCCTCCTTATCTCCATGTTGAATCTCTCCTTGGTCAGCTTCCAGCCATTGTTCCTCGTCCAGCCCTCTGGTGCCCTGGAGAATAAAGTGATCCCCTCCTCTCTGTGACATCCCCTCGTATACTTGTAGACTGCTATCATGTCCGCTCTGGCCCTCCTTTTCTCTAGGCTATCCATGCCCAGTTCCCTCAGTCTCTCTTCGTAAGTCTTGGTTTCCAATCCCTTAATCATCTTGGTTGCTCTTTTTTGCACCTTCTCCAGAGTTTCAATGTCTCTTTTGAAGTGTGGTGACCAGAACTGAATACGGTACTCTAGCTGTGGTCAGACCAGGGCGTAGTAGAGTGGTATTAAGACTTCCCTGGTCTTGGAGTGTATTCCCCTGTTGATGCAGCTTAGGATTGTGTTGGCTTTTTTAGCTGCTGCTGCACATTGTTGGCTCATGTTTAGTTGATTATCCACCAAGACTCCGAGGTCTCTTTCGCAGTCGCTACTGCTAAGAGGGGTTTCTCCTAATCTTAGAAACATAGAAACATAGAAGACTGATGGCAGAAAAAGACCTCATGGTCCATCTAGTCTGCCCTTATACTATTTTTTGTATTTTATCTTAGGATGGATATATGTTCATCCCAGGCATGTTTAAATTCAGTTACTGTGGATTTATCAACCACGTCTGCTGGAGGTTTGCTCCAAGGATCTACTACTCTTTCAGTAAAATAATATTTTCTCATGTTGCTTTTGATATTTCCCCCAACTAACTTCAGATTGTGTCCCCTTGTTCTTGTGTTCACTTTCCTATTAAAAACACTTCCCTCCTGAACCTTATTTAACCCTTTAACATCTTCTCATTGTTCCCATCACCCATCTCCTCCCACAACTGACTGTATGGTTGTAACTTTGTCACTTGCATCCTTACGATTTACAGTGTTCCCTCAATTTTCGCGGGGGATGCGTTCCGAGACCGCCCACGAAAGTTGAATTTCCGCAGAGTAGAGATGCGGAAGTAAATACACTATTTTTGGCTATGAACAGTATCACAAGCCTTCCCTTAACACTTTAAACCCCTAAATTGCAATTTCCCATTCCCTTAGCAACCATTTAGATTATTACTCCATGTTTCTTTATTAAAGTTTATTAAAAAAATATTTATTAAAGGTGGACAAAAGTTTGGTGATGATATATGATGTCATCGGGCAGGAAAAGCCGTAGTATAGGGGGGGAAACCGCAAAGTATTTTTTAATTAATATTTTTGAAAAACCGTGGCATAGACTTTTCGCGAAGTTTGAACCCGCGAAAATCGAGGGAACACTGTATATTGACTGGTTCCTAATATGATTTCATATTTGTACACGGATTATCATTAAGTGTTGTACCTTATGATTCTTGATTAATGTATCTTGGAGTTTCAGAGAGCCAATTTCAATAAACCTAGAGAGAGCTTGGGAAGTAAGTCCCTTCTTTCTGTGCCGTTGTAACTTTGAACAGTCACTAAATGAATTGTGGTAAGTCAAGGACTGTCTGTAGGCTGGTGATTTTGTTGAACGTCCTTTTAATTGATTAGTTACATTACCTGTAGTGCAATTCAGCATTGCTTGGAGTCAATTCTACCGAAAAATCTGCGTTTTCATGTTCGTTGCCGTCCTCCAGATTTTCTAAAGGAGGCGATAGAAAGATATGTTAGTAAAAATGTGGCGTGTGATCCTTTTCTTCCCTTTTTCAACTCTACACACATGCACAAAAAAGGGACTGGGAGTGACATGATAGCAGTGTTCCAATATCTCAGGGATTTATTTATTTATTTATTTATTTATTGATTGATTGATTGGATTTGTATGCCGCCCCTCTCCGGAGACTCGGAGCGGCTAACAGCAACAATAAAACAGTGTACAATAGTAATTCAATACTAAAAACGATTAAAAACCCATTAATATAAAAACCAAACATACATACATACATACCATGCATAGAATTGTAAAGGCCTAGGGGGAAAGAGGATTTCAATTCCCCCATGCCTGACGGCAGAGGTGGGTTTGTTTGTTTGTTTGTTTGTTTGTTTTTTTGTTTATTAGATTTGTATGCCGCCCCTCTCCGTAGACTCGGGGCGGCTCACAACAATAACAAGAACAGTGTAAAAAACAAATCTAATAATTTAAAAACACTAAAAACCCCATTATTAAAAGCAAACACACACACAAACATTCCATGTGTATAGGCCCGGGGGAGATGTGTCAGTTCCCCCATGCCTGACGACAGAGATGGGTCTTAAGAGCTTTACGAAAGGCAAGGAGGGTGGGGGCAACTCTGATATCTGGGGGGAGTTGGTTCCAAAGGGTCGGGGCCGCCACAGAGAAGGCTCTTCCCGTGGGTCCCGTCAAACGACATTGTTTAGTTGACGGGACCCAGAGAAGACCAACTCTGTGGGACCTAACTGGTCACTGGGATTCGTGCAGCAGAAGGCGGTCCCTAAGATAATCTGGTCCGGTGCCATGAAGGGCTTTATAGGTCATAACCAACACTTTAAATTGTGACCGGAAACTGATTGCCACAAAGAAGAAGGAATTAAACTATTCTCCAAAGCACCTGAGAACAAGAAGCAATGGCTGGAAACTAATCAAGGAGAAAAGCAACTTAGAACTATTTCCTGACAGTTAGAACAATTAATCCGTGGAACAGCTTGCCTCCAGAAGCTGTGAACGCTCCAACCCTGCAAGTTTTAAAGATATTGGATAAGACTTTGTGTGAAGTAGGGTTTCCTGCCTAAGCAGAGGGTTGGACTAGAAGACCTCCAAGGTCCCTTCCAACTCTGTTATTTTACTATTCTGTTATCGCACACAATCTCACACATTCTCTTTTGTGAGCTGACTTGTTAAATTCCACTCCAAATTCATCGGTGTCAGGGAAATTCCCCTCGGGATGAACATTTCAAGGTGGAGAGAAAAAAACTATACATTAAATTGAACACTGGCAGCACTTTTTCCAACTAACAGGTTTTATTAAAAGGTGTAAGCTTTTCATTAAAACGTGTACCTTGAGAAGAAAAAAAAAGGAATGGTACTTGGAAAAGCTGCTACTAAATTCTGATTTTTTAGCTGCCGTACAATTAACACCGCTCTCTTTTCTGCAACATCTGCAAACTACTCGCTTGTTGCTTGTATGTTCACTGTGACCTTATGCACTGGAGACAAACTACTTGTGTGTCCAATCACACTTGGCCAATAAAGAATTCTCTACTCTACTCTACTCTAGTTTCTATTCCATACTCTCTTCTGCTCTGCTATACTCTACATCTACTCTGCCCTACCCTACCCCACTATACATTTTTATTCTATTCTATTCTATTCCATACTCTGCTCTGCTCTACTCTACTCTGTATTCTATTCCCTTTACACTCTATTCTACCCTACTCTACTCTGCTCTACTCTACTCTTCTATATTCCATACTCTGCTCTACTCTATCCTACTCTGTATTCTACTCCTTTTTCACTCTACTCTACTCTACTTCTACTCTGCCCTACCCTACCCTACCCCACTATACATTTTTATTCTATTCTATTCCATACTCTGCTCTACTGTATCCTACTCTGTATTCTATTCCTTTTTCACTCTACTCTACTATTCTATTCTATTCTTCTTTTCTCTTCTTTTCTATTCTATTGGCTGCATAGCTAGAGGTATAACAAGCAGGAAGAGGGAGATTGTGATCCCCTTATATAGAGTGCTGGTGAGACCACATTTGGAAGACTGTGTTCAGTTCTGGAGACCTCACCTACAAAAAGATATTGACAAAATTGAACGGGTCCAAAGACGGGCTACAAGAATGGTGGAAGGTCTTAAGCATAAAACGTATCAGGAAAGACTTCATGAACTCCATCTGTAGAGTCTGGAGGACAGAAGGAAAAGGGGGGACAGGATCGGAACATTTAAATATGTTAAAGGGTTAAATAAGGTCCAGGAGGGAAGTGTTTTTAATAGGAAAGTGAACCCGAGAACAAGGGGACACAATCTGAAGTTAGTTGGGGGAAAGATCAAAAGCAATGTGAGAAAATATTATTTCACTGAAAGAATAGTAGATGCTTGGAACAAACTTCCAGCAGACATGGTAGATAAATCCACAGTAACTGAATTTAAACATGCCTGGGATAAACATAGATCCATCCTAAGATAAAATACAGAAAATAGTATAAGGGCAGACTACATGGACCATGAGGTCTTTTTCTGCCGTCAGTCTTCTATGTTTCTATGTTTCTATTCTTATCTGAAGACTTAAATATATTGTACCCCTTTATATGAGATTGAAAACCTGCTAAGAATTAAGCAAATTAATAGGAATAGCCAAAAAAAAGTGTGTGTGTGTGTGAGAATTAATACAGTTCATGCCCTCAGCAATGGAAGAAAGAGCAAGGTAACCCCAGTACTACAAGGAGTGAAACTACTATAAGGTTCCACAAGTCTCATGAACCTGGATGTAACTTGTTCAGCTCTGCAGCAGCGACATTTTTTTTGTAAAACCAGACAATGGCTAAACAAACCACATCTTAACGCTGTTTGAAAACCTAGTTTTAGATTATCAACTTGGCTATGTCTTCAGAGCTCCTTTGCCTACTACTCGAGATACACACACACACACACACACAAACACACACACACACTCTTTTCTTTTAGAGATGAATCATTTTCGATAGCCAGGGATCCGCATATTTGCTGCTCGGGAAATGGGAAATAAACACAAATGGATGCAAACTTTTTTCCCTACAATTTTATAGCCCTGAGGCCCAACCTTCCTTGTATGAGCTCTGCTTGACCAACTTGTCCTGGGCGTAATTGAATTTTATTATTGCTTTCTTTTCTTTTATGGCTGCTGCCTAATCGTTTTTCCCTCTTCTCTATTAGATTTTCTTAAATAATTCATGCTCTAAATTGTCCGCTGGGTTGGAATTCCCCATAAATGAATGACGTGGGAAGGAAATAAAAGCATAATTTGTACAAAACGACTAGCTGGCATAGATTTCTTCTTTTTTTAAAGTTCCCATGTTATGTAACTTTAAGGACTAAAATGCTACAATTCGGCAGAAGGAACACAGTTGCTAAAAAAAAAAGTCCCAGTTCTTGTCTACAAGTAGTCACTGATTTACAACCACAATTAAGCTCAAAAATTCCATTGCTAAACAAGATAGTGGTTGAGTTAATTCTGCCTCATTTTACGACCTTTCGCGCCACGGTTGTTAAGTGAATCATTGCAGTTAACGTTATTTTAACATGGTTATTAAATGAATCTGGCTTTCCCCAATGACTTGTCAGAAGGACGCAAAAGGGATCACATTATGCTACAACAGTCATAAGTGCATGCCAGTTGTCAGAAACATAGAAGTCTGACGGCAGAAAAAGACCTCATGGTCCATCTAGTCTGCCCTTATACTATTTCCTATATTTTATCTTACAATGGATATATGTTTATCCCAGGCATGTTTAAATTCAGTTACTGTGGATTTACCAACCACATCTGCTGGAAGTTTGTTCCAAGAATCTACTCATTCAGTGAAATAATATTTTCTCACGTTGCTTTTGATCTTTCCCCCAACTAACTTCAGATTGTGTCCCCTTGTTCTTGTGTTCACTTTCCTATTAAAAACACTTCCCTCCTGGACCTTATTTAACCCTTTAACATATTTAAATGCTTCGATCATGTCCCCCCTTTTCCTTCTGTCCTCCAGACTATACAGATTGAGTCCATTAAGTCTTTCCTGATACGTTTTATGCTTAAGACCTTCCACCATTCTTGTAGCCCGTCTTTGGACCCGTTCAATTTTGTCAATATCTTTTTGTAGGTGAGGTTTCCAGAACTGAACACAGTATTCCAAATGTGGTATCACCAGTGCTCTATATAGTGGGATCACAATCTCCCTCTTCCTGCTTGTTATACCTCTAGCTATGCAGCCAAGCATCCTAAATTCAGGAGTCTGAATTTTGATCATGTGATCATGGAGATGCTGCAACAGCCGTTAAGTGGGAAAAACGATGATAAATCACTTTTTTTCAGCCCAGTTGTTACTTCGAACGGTCACTAACAGAAGGGTTGTAAGTAAGGGATTACCTGGTTGCCAAGCAACTCAGTTTTGATCAAGTGGACCACCAGGGATGGCATGATGGTCAGTTTTGAAGGAAGCTTCTTAGAGAAGAAGCAAAGCGTTTTCAAAGAAAATAGAAATAATAATAATTTATTGGATTTGTATGCCGCCCCTCTCCGTAGACTCGGGGCGGCTAACAATGATAAAAACAGCATGTGACAATCCAATAATAAAACAACTAAAAACCCCTATTATAAAACCAAACATACACACAGACATACCATGCATAACTTGTAATGGCCTAGGGGGAAGGAATATCCCAACTCCCCCATGCCTGGTGGTATAAATCAGTCTTGAGTAGTTTACGAAAGACAGGGAGGGTGGGAGCAATTCTAATCTCCAGGGGGAGTTGGTTCCAGAGGGCCGGGGCCGCCACAGAGAAGGCTCTTCCCCTGGGGCCCGCCAAACGACATTGTTTAGTCGACGGGACCCGGAGAAGGCCAACTCTGTGGGACCTTATCGGTCGCTGGGATTCATGCGGTAGCAGGTGGTTCCGGAGGTAGTCTGGTCCAAAGCCATGTAGGGCTTTAAAGGTCATGACAAAATTGGAAAAAAGCCCTTTGGGACTATAGAGGGTATTTAGAATAGAGTAGAGCAGAGCAGAGCAGAACAACAGAGTTGGAGGGCACCTTGGAGGTCTTCTAGTCCAAACCCCTGGCTTGGCAGGAAACCCTACACTACTTCAGACAGATGGTTATCCAACATCTGCTTTTAAAACTTCCAGGGTTGGAGAATTCATAACTTCTGGAGGTAAGCTGTTCCACTGATTAATTGTTCTCACCGTCAGGAAATTTCTCCTTAGTTCTAAGTTACTTCTCTCCATTATTATTATTATTATTATTATTATTATTATTATTATTATTATTATTATTTATTAAATTTGTATGCCGCCCCTCTCTGCAGACAAGATTAGTTTCACCGCAGATTAGTTTCACCCATTGCTTCTTGTTCTACCCTCAGGTGCTTTGGAGAATAGCTTAACTCCGTCTTCTTGGTGGCAACCCCTGAGATGTTGGAATACAGCTATCATGTCTCCCCTGGTCCTTCTTTTCATTAAAGTAGACATACCCAGTTCTTGCAACTGTTCTTCATATGTTTTAGCCTCCAGTCCCCTAATCATCTTTCTTTGTTTGTTTGTTTGTTTGTTTATTGATTGATTGGATTGGATTTGTATTGCTAACAGCAATAATAAAACAGCATATAATAATAATCCAATACTAAAAACAGTTAAAAACCCATTATTATAAAAACCAAACATACATACAGACATACCATGCGTAAATTGTAAAGGCCTAGGGGGAAAGAGTATCTCAATTCCCCCATGCCTGGCAGCAGAGGTGGGTTTTAAGCAGCTTACGAAAGGCAAGGAGGGTGGGGGCAATTCTAATCTCTGGGGGGAGTTGGTTCCGGAGGGCCAGGGCGGCCACAGAGAAGGCTCTTCCCCTGGGTCCCGCCAAGCGACATTGTTTAGTTGACGGGACCCGGAGAAGACCCTCTCTGTGGGACCTAACTGGTCGCTGGGATTCGTGTAGCAGAAGGCGGTCCCTGTTGTTGCTCTTCTCTGCACTTTTTCTAGAGTCTCAACATAGAAACATAGAAACATAGAAGACTGACGGCAGAAAAAGACCACATGGTCCATCTAGTCTGCCCTTTTACTATTTCCTGTATTTTATCTTACAATGGATATATGTTTATCCCAGGCATGTTCAAATTCGGTTACTGTGGATTTACCAACCACATCTGCTGGAAGTTTGTTCCAAGGATCTACTACTCTTTCAGTAAAATAATATTTTCTCATGTTGCCTTTGATCTTTCCCCCAACTAACTTCAGATTGTGTCCCCTTGTTCTTGTGTTCACTTTCCTGTTAAAAACACTTCCCTCCTGGACCTTATTTAACCCTTTAATATATTTAAATGTTTCAATCATGTCCCCCCTTTTCCTTCTGTCCTCCAGACTATACAGATTGAGTCCATGAAGTCTTTCCTGATACGTTTTATGCTTAAGACCTTCCACCATTCTTGTAGCCCATCTTTGGACCCGTTCAATTTTGTCAATATCTTTTTGTAGGTGAGGTCTCCAGAACTGAACACAGTACTCCAAATGTGGTCTCACCAGTGCTCTATATAAGGGGATCACAATCTCCCTCTTCCTGCTTGTTATACCTCTAACTGTGCAGCCAAGCATCCTACTTGCCTTTTTGCATCGTGGCGACCAAAATTGAAAGCAGTATTCCAAGTGTGGCCTTACCAAGGCCTTATCAAGTGTGGTATTGACACTTCAAGTGATCTTGATTCCATCCCTCTGTTAATGCAACCTGCTAATTTAGTGATATCAAACCTACTTACCCGTCTGGGGGAAAGAACCCACAGCGGTGACTGGGAATAATTCGTCCGCGTCATCGTTCAGCGTTTGGAGAGGCGCCCCCGTGCAAACCAGCGAATGGGACGTCACAACTTCAGGAGGTCTAGGTAATTATTTTAAAAGAAACCCACAAAAAATAGTAAGTGGTGGGAAAGGACGCAATATATAACAGGGGAATGTCCAACCTTGGCCACTTGAAGATCCATGGACTTCAATTCCCAGAATTCCCCAGTGAACTGGGGGGGACGGACAAAAACAGCCACCTGTTTCCGAAGCCCAGTGGGCCCAGAAGTCCTGAAAATCAGCTGGCCAGTGCCGAACCCGAGCTCACATGCCCACCGAAATGGTACCATGTGCCATTTGTGGCCCCTGTGCCATAGGTTCACGGTGACATACAGACAGACCATACTTGCTCTAGAGCCGTGATTTTCAACTTTTTTTGAGCTGCAGCACATTTTTTACAGATACAAAATAATGGGGCACCTTGAGCGGCGGGGGGAGTGGGGGGGCTAAAAAAAGTTTGGACAAAAAAATTATCTCTCTCTCTTCCTCCCTTTCGCTCTATTTCTCTCCCTCTTTCTCTATCTTCCTTCCTCTCTCTCTCCATCTCTCTTTCTCTTCCTTCCTTCCTCTCTTTTTTGTTCTTTCTATCTCCCCCTCCTTCCTTGCCTCTCTTTCTCTCTCCCTCTTGCTTTCTTTCTCTCTCTCTTGCTTTCTTTCTCTTTCTTTCTCTCTCTCTCGCTTTCTTTCTCTTTCTTTCTCTCTCTTGCTTTCTTTCTCTTTCTTTCTCTCTCTCTTTCTTTCTCTCTCTCGCTTTCTTTCTCTTGCTTTCTCTCTCTTGCTTTCTTTCTCTTGCTTTCTCTCTCTCTTGCTTTCTTTCTCTCTCTCTCTCGCTTTCTTTCTCTTTCTTTCTCTCTCTCTCTCTTGCTTTCTTTCTCTTTCTTTCTCTCTCTCTCTTGCTTTCTTTCTCTCTCTCTTTCTCTCTCTTGCTGAGCTTCGCGGCACACCTGACCATGTCTCGCGGCACACTGGTTGAAAAACACTGCTCTAGAGCAGTGATGGCGAACCTTTTTTTCCCCGGGTGCTGAAAGAGCATGGGCGTGCGCTATCGGGCATGAATGAGTGCCCACACCCATAATTCAATGCCTGGGGAGGGCGAAAACAGCTTCCCCCGCTCCCCGGAGGCCCTCTGGAGGCCGGAAAAGGCCTCTTTCCCAACTTCTGGTGGGCCCAGTAGGCTCGTGTTTCGCCCTTCCCAGGCTCCAAACGCTTCCCTGGAACCAGAGAAGGGTAAAAGCACACTCCCCCATCCCCCTGGAGGCTCTCTGGAAGCCAAAAAGGCCCTCCCAGAGCCTCTGTGTGAGCCAAAAACCAGCTGGCCGCAATAAACATGCACATTGGAGCTATCTTTATTCGATCCAGACTCACTTTGTGAGCCCCTGTGGGTCTCCCATCACACTGGGGTTCCTCAATGTTCTGGCGTGGTTCTCCTCGTTCTCCTCGGCCTCTTCATCATCTATGCTTTTGACATCCAGTTTCAGGTAGCCGCAATCCCCGTTCAGATACTCAGAATGATGTCTCGGCGTCGTTCCGTCCTGGTTGCCAGGCAGAAGATCCACCTGTTCGGTCATTGAAGAAGCTGCCGAGGCTGAAAGTCTATCGCAGCCGTCTTCGGAGTCTTCTCCTGCCACTGTGCCCCGTATGGGGGTCCCCAAAGGTTGGCCCTCTTCATCATCGAACGAGATGATTTTTGTGATTTTCTTCTTTTTCTTCGTGCGATCTTTCCGGCACTTTAAATCTGAAGGAAGGAAGGAAGAATGGCTTGGCAACTTTTGATTTGGCAACTTTTAAATACCTGTGGACTTCAACTCCCAGAATTCTCCAGCCAGCCATGTTGGGGATTTGAATTCTGGGAGTTGAAGTCCATCGGGTCTTAAAAGCTGCCATGGTTGGAGACTCCAGCCTTAACCCAAAGATCCTTGCAAGGTAAGACTGTTCTCCTATTTTTGAAATCTCGTTTTAAACCACGTTGAAATCAGGTTTTGTGAGATGTCCAAATTACATAGAAACATAGAAACATAGAAGTCTGACGGCAGAAAAAGACCTCATGGTCCATCTAGTCTGCCCTTATACTATTTCCTGTATTTCATCTTACAATGGATCTATGTTTATCCCAGGCATGTTTAAATTCAGTTACTGTGGATTTACCAACCACATCTGCTGGTAGTTTGTTCCAAGGATCTACTACTCTTTCAGTAAAATAATATTTTCTCACGTTGCTTTTGATCTTTCCCCCAACTAACTTCAGATTGTGTCCCCTCGTTCTTGTGTTCACTTTCCTATTAAAAACACTTCCCTCCTGGACCTTATTTAACCCTTTAACATATTTAAATGTTTCGATCATGTCCCCCCTTTTCCTTCTGTCCTCCAGACTATACAGATTGAGTTCATTAAGTCTTTCCTGATACGTTTCATGCTTAAGACCTTCCACCATTCTTGTAGCCCATCTTTGGACCCGCTCAATTTTGTCAATATCTTTTTGTAGGTGAGGTCTCCAGAACTGAACAGGTGTTCCTAATGTGGTTGTGGGATTGCAGGGAGGGGGCGGCGTCTGTTGCAGCTGTCAGAACGTCAGAATCCGGTCATAAGCGACCTTTGGGAGGGGTGTGTGTGTTGCTTTAACCTTGAACTGTCACGAAGCATTAACTGAGGAGCACTCACCACCGCTGACGCTCTTGGATAAAATAGGCAGCAGATCCGCATCTTGGTCGGATTTGATTAGCATGGAAACAGGGGAGGAAGAGGTGATCTCCCGGAAGAGGGTGCTGACGCCTTGGGTGGATTCCTTCAGCAAAGAGGTCACATTCTGGGTCGATTCCTTGAGAAGGTCGGAGACGGAGGGAGGGCATTTGCTCGGTCCGTTTAAATCCTTATTATCGATGTTGATGGCAAAAAGAATAGAGTTCAACCCTTTGGATAAAGCACAAATGGGAAAATATATATAGAAACATAGAAACATAGAAGACTGACAGCAGAAAAAGACCTCATGGTCCATCTAGTCTGCCCTTATACTATTTCCTGTATTTCATCTTACGATGGATATATGTTTATCCCAGGCATGTTTAAATTCAGTTACTGTGGATTTACCAACCACGTCTGCTGGAAGTTTGTTCCAAGGATCTACTACTCTTTCAGTGAAATAATATTTTCTCACGTGGCTTTTGATCTTTCCCCCAACTAACTTCAGATTGTGTCCCCTTGTTCTTGTGTTCACTTTCCTATTAAAAACACTTCCCTCCTGAACCTTATTTAACCCTTTAACATATTTAAATGTTTCGATGATGTCCCCCCCTTTTCCTTCTGTCCTCCAGACTATACAGATTGAGTTCATTAAGTCTTTCCTGATACGTTTTATGCTTAAGAATATATTTTAGGTCTGCCTAAATCAGGGGTCGGCAACTTTAAACACTCAAAAAAGCCACAACGGTCGTAACAGGAAACCACCCCCCCCAATTCAATTCTGGAGCCAACCGGAAGTCCGGTTCACCCACCCTCCTTCCTAGAGCGCTCTGGTTTTCCCCTTCCTAACCGGAAGCTCCTCTCAAAATTATAGTGTCAACCGGCTCTGGAGTCACAACAGAAGAGTGAAAGAGCCTCATGCAGCTCCTGAGCCGTGGGTTGCCGACCCCTGGCCTAAACTGACTCGAATGGGACTACTCCGTACAAAAAATACATGCATTAAAATAGCTTTGCCAATCGTCTTTTTCTTTGGAGATACAAGAAGCTGAACCTTCTAACTGCAAAGCAGATGGCTTTTTCCTAAGAGTTACGGTGGTGCATTGTTTGAGACAAGAAAATCTAGGCCAGTGGCTGTCAACCTTTCTAATGGCTTAATAAAAGTTCCTCATGTTGTGGTGACCCTCAACCATAAGTCTAGCGCCAATTCTCCCAGCAGAGCTTTAAGCTGATTGGTAGGAAGGTCAGAGGGACGCCCTCACTGTAAACACCTGATTGGTTGGATTGTAAAAATATGTTCCAAGGCGCCAGAATAGAAGATTTAGTTCCTAACACCAAGGGAAATTTGTCTTTCCCCCTGGTCTTAGACGACCCCTGTGAAACGGTCGTTCCATCCCCAAAGGGGTCCCGACCCCCAGGTTGAAAACCACTGGTCTAAACTATGAAGGGTTCAACATTGTGAAAAAGAACACATATGCTACAACCTCCAATGTGCTGGGGTAAGTGAGAAAAAAGAAACAGCTTGGGATTGGCCAGAGGGATATGAGAGAAATAAGACAGATCTATCAATGATGTCCAATCTTGGTGGCTAAGATATGTGGACTTCAACTCCCAGAATTCCCCAGCCAGCATGCCGGAATTCTGGCTGGGGAATTTGGGAAGGATGAAGTCCACAGCTTTTAAAAGTTGCCAAGGTTTTATTAATTTATTTGATTAATTAATTGGATTTGTATGCCGCCTCTCTCCGACAGTGATGGCAAACCTATGGCACAGGTGCCACAGGTCGCACGCGGAGCCACATCTGCTGGCACGCGAGCTGTTGCCCTAGCTCAATTCCAACATGCATGTGTGTGCCGGCCAGCTGATTTTTGGATCTCACAGAGGCTTTGGGAGGGCGTTTTTGGCTTCCAGAGAGCCTTTGGAGGGGTGGGGGAGGGCGTTTTTACCCTCCCCTGGTTCCAAGGAAGTCTTTGGAGCCTGGGGAGGGCGAAACACGAGCCTAGTGGGCCCCCCAGAAGTTGGGAAACAGGCCATTTCCAGCCTCCAGAGGACCTCCGGGGGGGTAGGGGAAGCTGTTTTCACCTTCCCCAGGCATTGAATTATGAATTCATTCATTCATTCATTCATTCATTCATTCATTTATTGGATTTGTAGGCCGCCCCTCTCCGCAGACTCGGGGCGGCCAACAACAATGATAAAAAACAATATGTAACAATCCAATTAATAAAACAACTAAAAACCCTTATTATAAACCAGACATACACACAAAAATACCATGCATAACTTTTAATGGCCTAGGGGGAAGGAATATCTTAACTCCCCCATGCCTGGCGGCATAAGTGAGACTTGAGTAGTTTACGAAAGACAGGGAGGGTGGGGGCAGTTCTAATCTCCGGAGGGAGTTGGTTCCAGAGGGCCGGGGCCGCCACAAAGAAGGCTCTTCCCCTGGGGCCCGCCAAACGACATTGTTTAGTCGACGGGACCCGGAGAAGGCCAACTCTGTGGGACCTTATCGGTCGCTGGGATTCGTGCGGTAGCAGGTGGTTCCGGAGGTAATCTGGTCCAATGCCATGTAGGGCTTTAAAGGTCATGACCAACACTTTGAATTGTGACCGGAAACTGATCGGCAGCCAATGCAAGCCACGGACTGTTGAAGAAACGAATGTGGGCACTCACACATGCGCGATAGCGCGCACGCATGCTCTCTCGGCGCCCAAGGAAAAAAAGGTTCACCATCACTGTTCTAAGACATTGGCCCATGCTTACCAGCTGCCATGGTGGGAATCATACTGGATCGTTCTTCGTCCATCAAGAAGGACCAGTCTTCATAGAAGACACTGAAGATAAAAAGGCAGGGTTTTTTAAAAAAAAATATATTAAAATCTGTCTTGTTTAGCAGTGGAAATTTTGGGCTCAACTGGCATAAGTCGAGGACTAACTGCAATAGAATTGGAAGGGACCTTGGAGGTACTGTATATGCTACCACCATTTCTCATCTTTGCCATCTGGCTTCCAAAATTTAAAATTCTCATGTTTCAATTTTTCCCAAAATTACCTTCTAGCAACTGATGATGTTACCTATTTGGGTCGTGAAAAGTCTACCCGAAAACAATCAAGCTGACAGAAGCCCCCACAGTTCAACTTTACAACTTCAACTATTCTCTTCTATTGAGAATGACATCTACCTAAAAGTCCCCTCCTCAAAACTTTCCCCCACCAAGAAGAGCATTCAGAAAACTTACCTAAGGCGGTTTTTATCCGCAAGCAGCATATGCAAATATCTTTCCAGGGAATGTTCATTGAGAGCACAGCGTAACCAAGCCCGTCCTCGTCCCGTATCCGTAGTGATATTCCTCAGAGAATAGAAACGTTGCAGTTCGTGTTTATTAAGAACTTCTTTCACATAGTACCAGAATATGGATTCTGGGGAGAAAAAGGGAGATTCACAAGTACCCATCTCAATATTACAACCCTGCGGGCGCAGAAGCCAAAAATTGCCAAAATCTCACACACACTCATGTCCCCAAGATTTTGCTTCCAGTACATGCGCAGAACAGCTCACATTAGAGAACCATCTTTCAGCTGTGGCGAGGAGGGCGTTTGCCCAGGTTCGCCTGGCGCACCAGTTGCGGCCCTATTTGGACCGGGAGTCACTGCTCGCAGTCACTCATGCCCTCATCACCTCGAGGCCTGACTACTGTAACGCTCTCTACATGGGGCTACCTTTGAAAAGTGTTCGGAAACTTCAGATCGTGCAGAATGCAGCTGCGAGAGCAATCATGGGCTTCCCTAAATATGCACATGTCACACCAACACTCCGCAGTCTGCATTGGTTGCCGATCAGTTTCCGGTCACAATTCAAAGTGTTGGTTATGACCTATAAAGCCCTTCATGGCATCGGGCCAGAATATTTCCGGGACCGCCTTCTGCCGCACGAATCCCAGCGACCGATTAGGTCCCACAGAGTCGGCCTTCTCCGGGTCCCGTCAACTAAACAATGCCGTTTGGCGGGACCCAGGAGAAGAGCCTTCTCTGTGGCGGCCCCGACCCTCTGGAACCAGCTCCCCCCAGAGATTAGAACTGCCCCCACCGTCCTCGCCTTTCGTAAACTCCTTAAAACCCACCTTTGCCGTCAGGCATGGGGGAACTGAAACATCTCCCCCGGGCATATACAGTTATGTATAGTATGCCTGTATGTATGTTTGCTTTTAATAATGGGGTTTTTAGTGTTTTTTAAATTATTAGATTTGTTATATATTGTTTATTATTGCTGTGAGCCGCCCCGAGTCTACGGAGAGGGGTGGCATACAAATCTAATAAATAAATAAATAAATGCTGGAGGCATGGAGCGGCACACACAAGTCCTTTTCGGTAACGGTAGGCAGTGTGGCCCATACTGTGTAGGAACCCAATAGTGGTGGCACGAGCACGGATCGGCACAGACAGTACCGGAGCCGTCACACCACAATTACATCAATAGCCGGCTACTATATGAGCGTCTACACTGGACCGGACCATTAGGAACCCACCCCTGGTTCCCAACATGGGGAACAATAGCCATTATAAGGAGGCCTATCCACGCTTCAACTCAGGGAGGAACAGCAAGCAGTACCATTTTTAAGCATGGAATTCCACCCCGAATCAAGTTCTAGCGTCTGTTTTTGCTTTTGAGATGAATTTTTTTCCCCCCGCTTCCGGGCAACTTTTTTTCTCACCGCGGCATCAAGCAGGGTTTTTTTCCCCACACACCAAAAAGGCTCTGAGCCTTTTTTGGTGCCAGGGGAAAAAAACCCATGTGATTCTGCGATCAGAAAAAAAATTGCCCAGAAATATTTTTTTAAAAATTGTGCTGTTGAAATGAGTTCAGTTGGCATGGAAGCAGTGATGAGCTCCTACGGGTACGGTCATATACGCAAGACCAGTAGAAAATTTTTGAATTTTTTTTCTTTTTTTTCCCATTCTGGGCTCTGGGTATGTTTTTCCTACTGCAGTAAACGAGGTTGAATGTGTATAATTTTAGAAGTGCTATGCGTGTGTTAACATACAGTTAGTTTATATAGTAGATAATGTACATTTTTGTGTGTCTGTGTATAATACAGGTATGATTGGTTTTAAAATAAGGGGTTTTTAGTTGTTGTAGTATTGGATTTACATGCTGTTTTTATTATTGTTGTTAGCCGCCCTGAGTCTACGGAGCGGGGCGGCATACAAATCCAATAAATAAATAAATAAATAAATACGTATCTGTACATATAGCATATATACACAGAATTAAGTAGTATATTTTGGATGTTCAGTAATACTGTAGTAAATAGAGAGGGAAAGTCAAGGCACTCTAACCCAAACCCAAACCCAAACCCTTGACGTGAGTGACATCAGGTTGGCCCCCTTTAAGCCAGTCACATGACTTTTAAGCCACTCCCGATCATATGATCATCAAGCCACTCCCACCTGGTCACATGGCAAGCAAGCCACACCCACAAAATAAGCCACACCCACAGCGTGGTAGTAAAAAAGATTGCAACCCTTCACTGCATGGAAGGAAGCATTTTTGGAAGAGGGGAAAACGAGGAACAGGCACGCATGGTTAAAAGGCGGAATTTACCCATTTCAGTTTTAGTGGAGAAGCCGGTGACTTGCTTGATGGCGGCGGCGGTTAAAGCCAACCCCCGGGTCCTCTTCAAACCATGCTGAAGGACGGACTCGAACTGCGCGCAGAGGCACGTGACCCTGAAAAAGAACCGCGCATCAAATGAGAAACACTGTGCAGAATGGAGAAGGGACCGAGAGCTAACTTGCCAGGGCCACGGAGGCGAGCCGGCCCCTGCTGATGCTAAGGGGGTACAGAGGTTCAAGCTTAGGGTGGGAAGATGCTCCACGGAAATCTCAAATATAACCCCTCCCTCCATGGTTTTATGTTGGGAGAGAGGAGGGGGAAGAAGTACTACTTTTTTATTTCAAAAAGGAATGCTGCCATGACGATATCTTTCAGGCTCACTGCTACAAGAGACAATACAGTGGTACCTCCACTTACGAACTTAATTCGTTCCACGGCCAGGTTTTTAAATGGAAAAGTTTGTAAGAAGAAGCAATTTTTCCCATAGGAATCAATGTAAAAGCAAATGATGTGTGCGATTGGGGAAACCACAGGGAGGGTGGAGGCCCTGTTTCCTCCCAGGAGATTCCTAGAGGCCCCACGGAGGCTTCTCCCTGCCTTTTCTGGCCCTGTTTCCTTCCAGGAGATCCCTAGAGAGGCCCCACGGAGGCTTCTCCCTGCCTTTTCCGGCCCTGTTTCCTCCCAGGAGATTCCTAGAGAGGCCCCACATAGGCTTCTCCCTGCCTTTTCCGGTCCTGTTTCCTCCCAGGAGATTCCTAGAGAGGCCCCACATAGGCTTCTCCCTGCCTTTTCCGGTCCTCCGGTCTTCCTCCCAGGAGATTCCTAGAGAGGCCCCACATAGGCTTCTCCCTGCCTTTTCCGGTCCTGTTTCCTCCCAGGAGATTCCTAGAGAGGCCCCATGGAGTCTTCTCCCTGCCTTTTCCGGCCCTTTTTCCTCCCAGGAGATTCTTAGAGAGGCCCCATGGAGTCTTCTCCCTGCCTTTTCCGGCCCTGTTTCCTCCCAGGAGATTCCTAGAGAGGCCCCACATAGGCTTCTCCCTGCCTTTTCTGGCCCTGTTTCCTCCCAGGAGATTCCTAGAGAGGCCCCATGGAGTCTTCTCCATGCCTTTTCTGGCCCTGTTTCCCCCTAGGAGATTCCTAGAGAGGCCCCACGGAGGCTTCTCCCTGCCTTCGGGTTTGTAAGTGGAAAATGGTTCTTGAGAAGAGGCAAAAAAATCTTGAACACCCGGTTCTTATCTAGAAAAGTTTGTAAGTAGAGGCGTTCTTAGGCAGAGGTACCACTGTACTTGGCATGGGTGCAGGAACATCATCCTGCCACATGAGTCCCAGCGACCAGTTAGGTCCCACAGACTTGGCCTTCTACAGGTCTCGTCAACTAGACAATGTTGCTTGGTGGGACCTAGGGGAAGGGCCTTCTCTGTGGGGGGCCCGGCTCTCTGGAATCATCTCCCCCCCAGAGATTCACACTGCCTCCACCCTCTTCGCCTTCCGCAAGAGTCTAAAGACTCATCTATGCCGCCAGGCTTGAGGCTATTAAACTCTATCCCCCTGGCCGGCGAATGCACTGTATTTTGGTTCTTTGAAAGGAGAATGATTGACTTTTAATGTTACGGGAGTTTTAGTTTAGCTAGTCTAAATTAATTGGATTCAGGATATTGGAATTGGGGGGGTTTTTTCACATGTTGTAAGCTGCCCTGAGTCCTCG
The DNA here is from genome assembly GCF_031021105.1 of Erythrolamprus reginae. Taxonomy (NCBI): domain Eukaryota; kingdom Metazoa; phylum Chordata; class Lepidosauria; order Squamata; family Dipsadidae; genus Erythrolamprus; species Erythrolamprus reginae. Next base: position 47,449,049 of record NC_091958.1, read on the forward strand.
GAGAGGAGTGGCATATAAATCCAATTAATAAGTAAAATAAATAATAAACAGATCTTTGCCCAAATGAACTTATTATCTCCTGCAACCCCCCCCCCTTTCGCACCGCTTTTATTCCCTATGTGAGGGGCCATTCGTCGTCCACCTGTGGCCTTACTCCCAAGTCGACCCTTGTTCCTTAGCTGTTCCTTTCATCTGGCATCTCTGCACATACGGCCACTGGGAACAAGCTCCAATTCTCTGTCTGCCTTGCTAATGTCTGACTCCAGAGGCAGCTGGTAACTGCCAGACTGCCCTGGCCCTCTCCCTGCTCCGACGTAGAGCCTTCCCCAGACTCCAGGACTGGCCCATGTTCCTCCCCAACCTCATCACTGTCCGAATCTACTGCCAGCTCCCCTACGCTGGTGGGCCACAACAGCTGTCTTTTTTGTTCGTTTTTAGAAAGGACAACATTCAAGCCATACAGTCAGTGAACATCATCAAGGGTAACTCCCACTCCAGAGCTACGTGCTGTTACAATTCTCTCTCGCCTAATTCTGTTTATAGATTTCTCATCAAGGGCTTAGAAGTTTCCTAAAAGTGTGCACTGCAAAGCCAAACAGTCTCAGCTTGCAGCTTCATATCATAATAGCCACGATATAAAAAGAAAACAGAAGAAGAAGAGAAACAAGACATCGGAGCACAGTTGTTTTTCTGAAGAAACAGACGGGATGCAACCACAGCATAACAACAGAAATTTCCTGAAAATTATTGGTATTATGTCTCTAACCCTAAAAACAGAGAAGAGAAACTGAGGGGTGTGAAAGCTTCTTACATTGACTTCCTCAAAGCTAAGTGGGATTGACTTAGGTTCGACTACTGTAACGCTCTCTACATGGGGCTACCTTTGAAAAGTGTTCGGAAAACTTCAGATCGTGCAGAATGCAGCTGCGAGAGCAGTCATGGGCTTCTCTAAGTATGCCCATGTTACACCAACACTCCGCAGTCCCACAGAGTTGGCCTTCTCCGGGTCCCATCAACTAAACAATGCCGTTTGGCGGGACCCAGAGGAAGAGCCTTCTCTGTGGCGGCCCCGACCCTCTGGAACCAGCTCCCCCCAGAGATTAGAACTGCCCCCACCCTCCTCGCCTTTCGTAAATTCCTTAAAACCCACCTTTGCCGTCAGGCATGGGGGAATTGAGACTTTCCCTCCCCCTAGGCTTATGAAATTTATGCATGGTATGTTAGTATGTATGATTGGTTTTTAAATTGGGGTTTTAAATTAACTTAAATATTAGATTTGTTTACATTGTATTATTATTGCTGTGAGCTGCCCTGAATCTACGGAGAGGGGCGGCATACAAATCTAATAAATAAATAAATTGGGGCCGCCCCTCATAGCTCCTGCCAGGGTGGGTAAAAATCGATAATTTTTAAAATGGGTTTTTAAAAAAAATTAAATTGGATTTATTTTTATCAATTTATTTTAATAAAAATGCTTTTGGAGTACAGAGAAGACAGTTGCTCTTTAAAAATTATGATTTAAATCGAGTTGATTTTTTGTTACTACTGATTGAAACCGTGATTTTAAATTGACTTGTTTTAAAACAATTCTACCAGGGGCCCTGCTAAGAATTTGCAAGGAGGTGCAGAGATATCATCCATTTTCTGTCTCTCTCTCTCTGCATACATAAGATGATTTCCCTGCTGTAATAATGCCTGTGCTTTAAGGGGATTCCCAGAACGAGCCCGATCAATTGTACTTTCATCACTTTCATTTCCAAACCTCTTCTCCATCTTACAGTTTGGAACAAGATAATAAGGGTTTTTTAGTTATTTTAGCATTGGATTGGATTGTTACATGCTGTTTTTATCATTGTTGTTAGCCGCCCCGAGTCTACGGAGAGGGGCGGCATACAAATCCAATAAATAAATAAAATAAAATAAAATAAAATAAAATAAAATAAAATAAAATAAAATAAAATAAATAAATAAATAAATAAATAAATAAATAAATAAATAAATAAATAAATAAATAAGGAAAGACTTATTGAACTCAATCTGTATAGTCTGGAGGACAGAAGGAAAAGGGGGGACATGATCGAAACATTTAAATATGTTAAAGGGTTAAATAAGGTTCAGGAAGGAAGTGTTTTTAATAGGAAAGTGAACACAAGAACAAGGGGACACAATCTGAAGTTAGTTGGGGGAAAGATCAAAAGCAACGGGAGAAAATATTATTTCACTGAAAGAGTAGTAGATCCTTGGAACAAACTTCCAGCAGACATGGTTGGTAAATCCACAGTAACTGAATTTAAACATGCCTGGGATAAACATATATCGATCCTAAGATAAAATACAGGAAATAGTATAAGGACAGACTAGATGGACCATGAGGTCTTTTACTGCTGTCAGTCTTCTATGTTTCTATGTTTCTCATCCACCACCACCACCACCCAAAAAAATCATGTTATTTCAAACTGACCTACTATCTGAGTCAGAAGCGATCTCTTTCCTTCCTCCAAATCGGATCTGACACTGTAAGACAAAATCGGTGCATTAACAACAATGGGATGGGAGAAATTCTCATGTACTCCACAGTTTGCACTCACACAATTTTAAACACCAGAGCTCTTTTTATTTTTTTTAAAGGAAAGAAAGTGTGAGGTGCTGCAAAGTTGTTGCAGTGCCAGCACTGGACGTAAGGCACTTTTTTCAGTGTCGTTGTGACTTCGAGCAGGGGAACTTTCCATTTCTCACCTGTTTAACCGCATCCAGTAAGCGCTCAAGTAAGAACTGTCTTCGGGCAGCACTGTTCTGCAGCCCTAAAATTCAAGAACATACGTGTTATGATATAGTAAACATTCTTTCCATTTTCAACTAGGTGAGAATGAATGGAATATGTCTTTGCAAAACCAGGAGGGGGGGGGGGTTTCTTCCTCTTCTCCAAAACAATCCCAGCTCCTTGGAAATTAATTGTGCCATTTCTACAAACAGATATATGCACACACACATACACACATAGAGAGAGAGAAAGAGAAAGAGAGGAAGTTTGCACTACTGGTTCTCCGAACTACTCAAAATTTCCACTACCGGTTCTCCAAACTACTCAAAGTTTTCACTACCGTTTCTCCGGCCTACTCAAAATGTCCACTACCGTTTCTCCGGCCTACTCAAAATTTTCACTACCGTTTCTCCAGCCTACTCAAAATGTCCACTACCGGTTCTCCGGCCTACTCAAAATTTTCAGTACCGTTTCTCCAGCCTACTCAAAATGTCCACTACCGTTTCTCCAAACTACTCAAAATTTTCACTACCGTTTCTCCAGCCTACTCAAAATGTCCACTACCAGTTCTCCGAACTACTCAGAATGTCCACTACCGGTTCTCCGAACTACTCAAAATGTCCACTAACGGTTCTCCGAACTACTCAACATGTCCACTAACGGTTCTCCAAACTACTCAAAATGTCCACTACTGGTTCTCCGGCCAACTCAAAATGTCCACTACCGGTTCTCCGGCCTACTCAAATTTTCCACTACCGGTTCTCCGGCCTACTCAAAATGTCCACTACCGGTTCTCCGAACTACTCAAAATGTCCACTACCGGTTCTCCGAACTACTCAAATTTTCCACTACCGGTTCTCCGAACTACTCAAAATGTCCACTACCGGTTCTCCGAACTACTCAAAATTTTCACTACCGTTTCTCTGGCCTACTCAAAATGTCCACTACTGGTTCTGAGGCCTAATCAAAATGTCCACTACCGGTTCTCCGACCTACTCAAAATGTCCACTACCGGTTCTCCAAACTACTGAAAATGTCCACTACCGGTTCTCCAGCTTACTCAAAATGTCCACTACTGGTTCTCTGAACTACTCAAAATGTCCACTACCGGTTCTCCGACCTACTCAAAATGTCCACTACCGGTTCTCCAGCCTACTCAAAATGTCCACTACAGGTTCTCCAGCCTACTCAAAATGTCCACTACCGGTTCTCCGGCCTACTCAAAATGTCCACTACCAGTTCTCCGAACTACTCAAAATGTCCACTCCTGGTTCTCCGAACTACTCAAACTTTCCTCTACCGGTTCTCCAAATTATTCAAACTTTCCACTACCAGTTCTCCAAACTACTCAAAATTCTTGCCACCAGTTCTCCAAACTATTCAAAATTTCCATTACCGGTTCTCCAGAATTAGTCGGAACCTGCTGAAACCCACTTCTGATCTGTACCATCCTACCAGAACAGATAGAGTTGGCATGCTCCTAGTCCCTTCCTCTAAAAACTGTCATCTGGGGGGAGTCAGCCCCTGCTCCATGGAACTCCCTTCCCCAGGCCTCGACCCTCCTTATCTTCTCTAAACTTTTATTTTCTTCTAAGTGCTTAAACAAAAGACTATATATTTTTGCTGTTTTTAATGGGCTTAGTTTTATAGCTTTATTAAGGTTTTTATCTTGTTTTCACTTTTGATTTTGAGCTGTTCAAAGTTAGTTATCAGATGAGCAGTTAGATAAACGTTTTAAATCAACAACAACATTTTGTGTTGGGATAGTGAAGATTGTAGATATTTATGTGGCCATAAAGGAACTATATTTGCTGTAAAGTAAAATGTTTAAACCGCAAAAGTCACACCATGTACAATGTTTTTAATTGTACAGTACTGCTAATTTTTAAAGAAACTTTAAAAAAAAACCTTTATGGAGACTATTATTAATGGTTGACTAATCAAAAACATTCATTCTGTTCGGGAGCATCGGTTAGCTAAGTTGCTGATTTTGCATTCTGTCACACTATTTCTGAGAACTACAGATTCCAACTTTGGATTTCTGGCCCAAGCTGATATTTATATTTATTTAGTTATTTATTTTATTTTATTTTATTGAATTTATTTTATTGAATTAGTTATTTATTTTGTCCAATACACAATGAGGATTTTAGTGGGTATATATCTATATACACATAGTAAAATACATGATGAAGGTTATAGAGGAGATAAAATATATCTAAGAAATAATAGAAAAGAAGATAAAGTAATAGAACATATCAATGAAAGAATAGAAGAAGAGATATAGGAATAGAAGAAAGGTATAGGAGATATAGGAGAGCAATAGGACAGGGGACAGAAGGCATTCTAGTGCACTTGTACTCGCCCCTTACTGACCTCTTAGGAATCTGGATAGGTCAACCATAGATAATCTAAGGGTAAAGTGTTGGGGGTTTGGGGATGACACTACGGAATCCAGTAATGAGTTCCACGCTTCGACAACTCGATTACTGAAGTCATATTTTTTACAGTCAAGTTTGGAGCGGTTAATATTAAGTTTAAATCTGTTGTGTGCTCTTGTGTTGTTGTGGTTGAAGCTGAAGTAGTCGCCGACAGGCAGGACGTTGCAGCATATGATCTTGTGGGCAATACTGTACTTAGATCTTGTTTAAGGCGTCTTAGTTCTAGGCTTTCTAGGCCCAGGATTGAAAGTCTAGTCTCGTAGGGTATTCTGTTTCGAGTGGAGGAATGAAGGGCTCTTCTGGTGAAGTATCTTTGGACATTTTCAAGGGTGTTAATGTCTGAGATGCGATATGGGTTCCAAACAGATGAGCTGTATAACAATTATTCCTTAAAGATTTCAAGGAAGCAAAGAGGTAGGGGGAAGGAAAGAAAGAGCAGTCATTTCTGATATCAAATTGCTGACTTGCTAAAGTCTACCACTTTTCATCCTTACTCAGCTGCTTCACATTTTATTCCTGAGTGCCAAACCTCAACGCATTAACAATTCAGCTAAAGTGCACTGGATGACTCTACGCAAAGTACAGGTATCAAATTCCTGTGTTTAGATGAGTAGTTGCTGCTCCAGAGTACATGACTTGCAAAAGTATATTAGGAATACAGTGATACCTTGTCTTACAAACTTAATTGGTTCCGGGACGAGGTTCTTAAGGTGAAAAGTTTGTAAGACGAAACAATGTTTCCCATAGGAATCAATGGAAAAGCGATTAATGCGTGCAAGCCCAAAACTCACCCCTTTTGCCAGCCGAAGCGCCCGTTTTTGCACTGCTGGGATTCCCTTGAGGCTCCCCTCCATAGGAAACCCCACCTCTGGACTTCTGTGTGTTTTGCAATGCTGCAGGGGAATCCCAGCATCGCAAAAACAAGTGCTTCGCTGGCAACGGAAGTCCGGAGGTGGGGTTTCCCATGGAGAGGAGCCTCAGGGGAATCCCAGCAGCGCAAAAACGGGTGCTTCTCTGGCAACGGAAGTCCGGAGGCAGGGCATCCCAACGGCGACGGTGAGTTTGTAAGGTGAAAATAGTTTGTAAGAAGAGGCAAAAAAATCTTAAACCCCGGTTTTGTATCTCAAAAAGTTTGCATGACGAGGCGTTTGTAAGATGAGGTATCACTGTATCTCCATATTTATTTATTTATTTACTTACTTACTTACTTACTTACTTACTTACTTACTTACTTACTTACTTACTTATCAGATTTGTATGCCGCCCCTCTCCGCAGACTCGGGGAGGCTCACAGCAATAATAATACAATGTAAACAAATGTAATATCTAAGTTTAAGTTAATTTAAAACCCCAATTTAAAAACCAATCATACATACTAACATACCATGCATAAATTTTATAAGCCTAGGAGGAGAGAAAGTCTCAATTCCTCCATGCCTGAAGACAGAGGTGGGTTTTAAGGAGCTTACGAAAGGCAAAGAGGGTGGGGGCAACTCTGATATCTGGGGGGAGTTGGTTCCAAAGGGTAGGGGCCGCTACAGAGAAGGCTCTTCCCCTGGGTCCCGCCAAACGACATTTTGCCAATAAATTCTCTTCTTAATATGAGGGGGAAAGGTAAAAAAAGAAATTAAGGCTCTTTCTTTGCCAACAGACTGTAATTTTCAATATAACAGAAGGGAGGAGGATTAAACACATGAAGTGTTTAATTAAGAGCATCTTTTAAGCCACTGCTTCTCAGCTGGTGTTATGGATACCACAGTGAAATTCTGATATATTCTAAATGGAACCTAGGAGGAAAGTCACTTAAACTGTAATATAATAACAGCATGCCTGCAAACCAAAGTCTTTCTTTAAAAATGTGAGGGGTTTTTTTTATATTCTGCTGGGATCCAGATAATTTTCCTAAAGTAACAGATGGGGTTCGGCTACGGCAGTCCATTTGCAGTAGGACTTAAAGGATATTTAAAACTATAGTATCCAATTACTCAATGCAAGGCAGTTTGCTTACCAAGCAACATTCAGCAAACAATGTAAAAATATCAAGTCAGTGTGACAAAGTTACTCAAACACAACAACATGCACACAAAAATGCTGTTGATCCTTTCCACCGGATTCCCTAAACAAATATTTAAAGCAACTGTAGTGAAATGTGAAGCTATCAAAAGTGACTGAATGCATTTGTGAGTGTGCAAATAAATGAATCTGTATTTTCTGACTACATGTTTTAAACAGCAGCGAGGATTATTTTTGCACAATATTGGAAAAATGAAGAAATACCGCAAGCTGAAAAGATAATTAAGAAGATATTAGATTGTGCACAAATGGATAGGCTTACATTGAAAAATCAAACAGAAAGAAGGCACAAATACTGTAGTATCAAACATGAAACTTATTTTACCAATGGTTGGGAAAAAGGAGTGGAGAGTAAGAAGGGAATTTATATTGTTAAGCAATTTAAAATATCCAGACAACATGTTTATTAAGCACCAAGGAATGTAATAGAAAATTAATAAAAAATATTTTTAAAAATTGCTGTTTGATCCTTTCCACCAAATTCCTTCAAGAGGTAAACAAATATAGTGAAAAATGAAGCTATCAAAAGTGGCGGAATGCGTTTGCGAGTGTGCAAAATAAATGAATCTGGATTTTCTGACTGAGTGCACACTTTATAGTTGCATTAAAAAGAAATCCGCTTGAGCAATTCTATTGTCAAGTAACTACACATCCAGATATTCATTCTACTACCAGGATAAAAGAGGGCAATTGCGACATGATCTCATTTAGCTCTGAAAAACTGACCCACAGCCAGTTCATAAAGCAAGTTGAAGTTTAACAGAAAATGTAACCTATACATTTTATTTCCCCTTTCACAACTGAAGCAAAACAATCACAGCACTTAGAAAAATGCAGAAGGGTTTACACCTCAAAGAAATAAAAGAAATATAATTAAGGATATCTATGGAGGATATTTATGGAGATTCTCAATCATCCAAGTCATAGTTGTCACCAAAGTACTTTTTTCAAAGGGCAACTGGACTTTCTTGGCCTTTTTTTCCCCCTGGAAGACGTTTCACTTCTCCTCCGAGGAGCTTCTTCAGTTCTGAAGAACTGAACTAACTGAAGAAGATTTTTGGAGGAGAAGCGAAACGACTTTGAGGAAAATGAACCAAGAAAGTCCAGTTGCCTTTTGAAAATACATCTTTTGAAAGAAAGTGTGCTTGAACAGGTAAAGAGTGGTCATAACCATGTTAACTCCTTAAAGAAATGGGCAGATTCTGAGCAAACGCAGAGTGCCTAAAGCTTCATTAACTTCTTAAGAAAGATAGAAACATAGAAGTCTGATGGCAGAAAAAGACCTCATGGTCCATCTAGTCTGCCCTTATACTATTTTCTTAAGAAAGATGGCAGAATGCCTCTGAGGGGGTACAGAGTGCCCAGAGCCACGTCATCCTCTTAAGAAAACTGGTAAAAGGCAATAAAAAGATTTATGTGATTAGAAGAGAAGCCAAAGTATGTTGGCAGAGAGTCTCTGATTTACTATAAAGAGTCCGGAATCTCCTCGAGCCATTAAGAAAACTGGCAAAGCTTCTGAGCAGGTACAGAGTGTCCCAAAACTCAAGCAAACTAGGAGAATGCCTTTGAGCAGATACAAAGGGCCCAGGGCCACATCAACTAATAATAGTTAATACACATCAACTAGTAATAGTAATAATAACAACAACGAGTTGGAAGGGACCTTGGAGGTCTTCTAGTCCAATCCCTGCTTAGGCAGGAACTCCTTCATAACATTGTCAGAGACACTCTGAGCAACTACAGGGTGCCCGAAATCCCCTCCGCCCTTTTATAAAACTGGTAAAGAATGCCTCTGAGCAGGCAAAGAGTGCTCAGAATTCTCAACTACCTATGAAAACAATCAGAGCACTTCTGAGCGCGTACAAAGTGCCCAGAGCCAAGACCCCACCAGGGAACAATAACAACCCACTTTCTGTACTGACAGGAAGAAACTATAGGAAAATTCACATACTTAGTTACTACGGGCTAATCAAACCAAAGAACTGTTGCTGCCAAAGAAAACAATGTTTTAACTTAACGATAACTGAATATAATTGACTATACTATATTATGGGACATTGTATTGTATTTTTTTATTTTTTTATATGCTGTAAGCCACCCTGAAGAGGAACAGCATATAAACCCAATAAAATAAAATAATAAATTATACTAGTAGAAGTCAGAACCAAATAAGAATGACATTAATGTAAACAATAATTACCATATATAGGAAAATACAAAGATGTAATACTAATGAGCTGTAAAACGAAAGTGTCAACGACATACCTGACGCCCAGGTTTAATGCTACCTACCAAATGTATCTTATATGCTATATGTGTTGTGTAAATATGCATGTTTGTATGTTTGTTTGTCTTATTTTTAATATAAAACCAGAGCGCCCAGAGCCTGCCACAACCCCTTTAAAAAATTTGGCAAGAGTGTCTCTGAGCGGGTACAGAGCGCTTCCTGCCGGGCCTCGCCCCCCCAACAGCAACGCCCATCACCCCCCCTCCCCCCCAAAAATAGCAAAAGTGCCTCTGAGAGAGTGCAGAGCGCCCTGCCAGGCTAATGCAAAGGAGCAAAAAGCACGAAGCCCAAGGGAAGGACGGGTTGTCTCTGAGCATACGCCAAGCGCCTGGAGCTTTGGAGGGGCTTCAAGGGAGCGGAAAGGAGCTTCGCCAGCTTAGGAAGCTGGTAAAGTCCCGCCCGCAGAAAGGGATAGGAGATGAACCGTGGGCAAGGGAGCCTCTGGGCATGGACAGAGCGCCGCCTCCTCCGCCCCTTCCTCCCTCACCATCATCCTCGGCACGAGACAGAGGGCGGGAAACACACACCCACACACAAAAAACCCCACCGGCAGCCGCACTCACCGCTCATGCTGCTCGCCAAGCCGGAGCAACTGGGCTCCCTCGCTTCCCTCCTCCCCCGCCCCACCCCCCTCCGCCCGGACCAAGGCGGCAGCCTCCGCCACCGGAAGTGACCCTTCGCCCCGGAAACAAAATAGGGAGAACCCGGAAGTATCCTGCATGGGGCAGGCGTGTTTTTTCGTGGTCGCCGAGGTTGGGGGGGGGGGGTCGGGGGGACTAGGGAAAGGGGCAGCCCCCTCCCCTCTCCAATCTCCGGGAAGGCCAGGATGAGCCATAAAAAAACAGAGCTGGAAGGGACCTTAAAGGACCCTGTCTGGAAGAGTACATAGACTGTCCTGCCCTAGCAGGGGTTTGGACTAGAAGACCTGCAAGATCCCTTCCAGCTTATGCTATGCTATGCTATGCCATACCCTATTCCTTTCTCTATTCTGTTCTCTAATTCTAGTTCTGTTTTGTCCTATTCCTTATTATATTCCATTCCATATTCTATATTCTTCATTCGATTATTCCGTTCTGTTCTCTTCTATATAAAGATTCTATTCTATTCTTATTTCTATTTCTAATTCTATCCTCTTCTAATATTCTTTTCTATTCAAAGATTCTATTCTATTCTTATGTCTCTAATTCTATTCTATTCTAATATTCTGTTCTATATTGTATATTCTTCATTCTATTATTCCATTCTGTTGTTCTGTCCTACATAAAGATTCTATTCAAAGTCTATTCTATTTTTATTTCTATATCCATTTCTAATTCTATTTATTCTAATATTCTATTCTATATAAAGATTCTATTCTATTCAAGGATTCTATTCTACTCAGAGTCTATTCTAATCTTATTTCTCTATTTCTAATTCTATTCTAATATTCTATTCTATTCTATATTGTATATTCTTCATTCTATTATTCCATTCTGTTGTTCTGTTCTGTTCTTGTCTTATTTCTACCGGTATATCTATTTCTAATTCTATTCTATTCTATATAAAGTTTCTGTTCTATTCAAAGATTCTATTCTTATTTCTCTATTTCTATTCTAATATTCTATTCTATATTGTATATTCTTCATTCTATTATTCTATTCTATTCTACTCTATTCTATTCTCTCTGTAGTCTAGTCTGTTTTCTCTCTATTCTTTATTCTATAGGTGAAACTTGAAAAGTTAGAATATTGTGCAAAAGTTCATTTATTTCAGGAATGCAGCTTAAAAGGTGAAACATAATATATGAGAGAGACTCATTACATGCAAGGCAAGATAGTTTGTCTGTGGAAGGAAGAATGAAGTGCTCAAAAATTCTCCCGGTAGACAGCTGCGTTGACTCTGGACTTAATGAAGTACAGTGGACCAACATGAGCAGATGGACATGGGTCCCCAAATCAACACAGACTGTGGAAACTTCACAGTAGACTTCAAGCACCTTCCTGTATGTGCCTCTCCTTTCTTCCTCCTTATTCTGGGTCCTTGGTTTCCAAATGAGATGCAAAAGTTTCCACAGTCTGTGTTGATTTGGGGACACATGTCATCTGATGCTGCACACCCCTTACTGACTTCTTAGGAATCGGGAGAGATCAACAGTGGATAGTCTAAGGGTAAAGTTTTGGGGGCTAGGTGATGATACTACAGAGTCTGGTAGTGAGTTCCATGCATTAACTACTCGGTTACTAAAGTTGTACTTTCTGCAGTTGAGTTTAGAACACTTTAAGTTTGTATCTGTTGTGTGCTCATGTCTTGTTGTGGTTGAAGCTGAAGTAGCCGTTGACAGGAAGGATGTTGTAGCAGATGATTTTATGGGCTATGCTTAGGTCGTGTTTAAGGCAACGTAGTTCTAAGCTCTCTAAACCTAGGATTGTAAATCTAGTTGTGTAGGGTATTCTGTTGCGAGTGAAGGGCTCTTCTAGTAAAGTATCTCTGGACATTTTCTAGAGTGTTTATGTCCGAAATGCGGTGTGAGTTCCAGACACATGAACTGTATTCAAGGATTGGTCTGGCAAAAGTTTACCGGACTAGAAGCTACATTGGATTAGGTTAACAACTCTTGAAGCCTTTTTGGCAATGTTATGTAGCTGTGATTTTTGTTAGCTGCCGAGAGTCCTGTTGGAGTGGTGCGGCATATAAATATCACTAATAAATAAATAAATATCACTAATAAGGATAAAATGCAAGAAAAAGACTTGTTTAAGTAAAGGCAAGTGAGAAATGAATCTAAAAAAAATAAGTGTAACCACTTTACAAACTTGCAAAACATTTTATTCTTCTCCTTCCTCAATCTCTCGCTTTTTAAATGCAATGTCCATCAAATACACCCATCACCATTCAACTCCCATTCCCTTGCCATAAAAGTACTTCTGATCTCTCCTTTGTAAACAGAAAAACAGAAATTTCCCATAGTTTCTTTACTCAGGAAGGGAGAAAGCAAGAGCGCGTGCGTAGGGAAAGGACCGCGCGATGGCTGCTGGGGATTGTTGTTTTTTTGCAGAGACGCAGAAAAATCCACGCCAGCGCGAAGGAAAGAGGGAGGGAGGGAGCGGAAAGAAAGGAAAAGCAGTGAGTTGTGCTTCCCGTGCAGACCGGCCTCCTTGTCTTCACACACACACTGCGTCGCGACGCCTTTCGGGAGTTGTAGTCATTGTCCCCGGCGGCGCCCACGTGCGGCAAGGGCGGACGCGCGGACGCCGGACTACCGAGCGGCGCAGAGGCGGCGCCTGCGCACGGAGGACGAAGCGTACGGCAACTGAGGGAGGCCATACTGCGTCGGGGCGGTGGGGCGCACGCGGAGCGTGGCCGGGAGCAAAGACCGGGGTCGCCGCCTCCGCCGCCGCCCGCTTGTCGCCGTCCGTCCTCTCCGCGCCTTCCCTCCCTCCCTCCCTTCCCCCGCCGGGGGAGGCACTTGGGCCGCGAAGACAGACTCGTGACGGGCCCGGGGAGGGGGGGCCCAGGCGGCCAGGCGCACAAAATGGAGGCGAACGGCAGCGGGAGCAGCAGCGACTCGGCGCCCGATTGCTGGGACCAGGCGGACCTCGAGCCCAGCAGCGGAAGCAACGCCGCCGCCGCCGCCGTGGACGAGGAAACCGCGGCGGCGGCGGCGGGGCCCGGCGCGGCCCAGCTGGAGTCCGAGGAGGAGCAGCTCCTGGGCGCGGCCTTCAGCCGGCACCTCAACGTCAACGCCAAGCCCTTCGTGCCCAACGTCCACGCCGCCGAGTTCGTGCCGGCTTTCCTGAGGAGCGGCCCGGGTCAACCCGCGCCGCCGCCGCCCCCATCGCCCCCGCCGGGCCTGCCGCCGCCGCCGCCCCCGTCGCTGACACACGGTGAGCTTACGGAACCGCCCGACACTGGAAAGGGGATCCTTCCCTCCGGGGCAGATGTCTAAAGCTTCCTCCTCCCCCGCCCAATTACGGCTGCCTAAGACCCCCCTCCCCCTTATTAAACACCTCTCCATTATCAAATCCGCAATTATTAAATATCCCCATTGTTAAACACCCCCATTATCATCCCCCATTATTGAACTCCCCCCATTATCAAATCCCCCATTATTAAACTCTCCCCATTATTAAATATCCCACATTATCAAACCCTCATTATTAAACACACCCATTATTAAACACACACACCCATTATTAAACTCTCCTCATTAAACACACACACCATTATTAAAAACACACATCCACTGTTGCCCAGGCAGTTCTTTGGGGATCCCTTCAATCTTTTATTCCCCCCCCCCTCTGCCCAGTTAGGCTGTCTAAGATCCCCTCCTCTCTCCCCCATGATTACCCTCTTCCTTGGGGGTTCAAGCAGTCTTCGGTCTTTTAACTAAACTAGAGAGGTCCCAACAGGCTGAAGAATTCTGGGAGTTGAAGTTCCCCCAGTCTTAAAAGTTGGATGCCCCTGGTTCAATTCTAGGAGTTGTTCCCCAAGTCTTGAAGTTGCCAAGGTTGGATAGCCCTGGTTCAGTTCTAGGAGTCCACTGGTCTTAAAGTCGCCAGGGTTGGAACACCTCTGGATCAGTCCTGGGAGTTGAAGCCCACCAGTCTTAAAAGTTAGACATCCCTGGTTCAATTCTGGGAGTTGAAGCTCAACAAGTCTTAAGAGTTGCCAAGTTTGGATAGCCCTGGTTCAGTTCTGGGAGTTGGGGACTCTTGAAGTTACCATGGTTGGATAGCCGTGGTTCAGTTCTAGGAGTCCACCAGTCTTAAAGTTGCCAGAGTTGGACACCTCTGGTTCAGTTCTCGGAGTTGAAGTCCCCCAGCCTTAAACGTTGGACACCCCAGTTCAATTCTGGGAATTGAAGCTCAACAAGTCTTAAAGGTTACCAAGGTTGGACCCCTCTGATCTATACCCAGGAGGAAGAATAGGTTGGCTGAGGACATCCTAGCTGGGAGATCCTTTTGCTCCCTTCCCTTCTGAGAATTAGACAGGTGGTTTTCTTGTAGGATTGCTTGACTGGTGTTTTCTTGGGCCTCTGCCAAGGTGGCATGATCGGAGGTGTGCTCCAAAACTCCCTGTAGGGAAACCCACAGCTTGACCTAGTTCTTACCATTTGGCCACCCTCGTCGGAAGGAGGAAGGTGGCAGGGATTTTTTTAAAAAGAAAGAAAGAAAGCAGAGTGACCCTTCTAGCCATCCCACCAGGAACGTCTCTGGTCATCAAGGCAACCTTCTCCAGGACTTCCTTCCCCTGGTAGGCAAAATTGTCTCTTAGAATCATAGAAGACTGACGGCAGAAAAAGACCTCATGGTCCATCTAGTCTGCCCTTATACTATTTCCTGTATTTCATCTTAGGATGGATATATGTTTATCCCAGGCATGTTTAAATTCAGTTACTGTGGATTTACCAACCACGTCTGCTGGAAGTTTGTTCCAAGGATCTACGACTCTTTCAGTGAAATAATATTTTCTCATGTTGCTTTTGATCTTTCCCCCAACTAACTTCAGATTGTGTCCCCTTGTTCTTGTGTTCACTTTCCTATTAAAAACACTTCCCTCCTGAACCTTATTTAACCCTTTAACATATTTAAATGTTTCGATCATGTCCCCCCTTTTCCTTCTGTCCTCCAGATTGAGTTCATGAAGTCTTTCCTGATACGTTTTATGCTTAAGACCTTCCACCATTCTTGTAGCCCATCTTTGGGACCCGTTCAATTAGTGACATGTGGACTTCAACACCCGCAATTCCTGAGCTAGCACGATTGGCTCAGGAATTCTGGGAGTTGAAGTCCACAAGTTATAGAAGAGCCAACTTTGCCTACCCGGCCCTGGGATGGTTTCAGAGTTCAGCCCTTGAGCGAAGCGGGCTGGGAGAGCCATCCCCGGGGATTCTGCCAGACAGGTTCCCCTGCTTGTGGTAGAAAGAGCATTCAGCCGTCTGTACCGGGGCGGCCGCGCCAAGGAATGACTCAGAGCAGCAAACATTCCCCCCCCCCATGGCCCATGATGCAATCTTGAAGGGTGGAGAGACGTCACCTTCCTTTTTGGCAGCAGAGAAAGGTGGTTGGTGGTGGAGGGGGATTATTTCCTGGTAGCTTCAACAGTTGCTGTGAAGAAGAACTTTCTTCATTCTTAAGCCACTTTTCTTGACTTTCCCCCCACGAGGCTTCTTCTTCTCCCTTTTGCTCTGAACCTCACGTGTCTTTTGAAATAAACTCAGGGAAATAAAGAGTCGAGCTCTCTTTTTTGGTGATCCAGGCGAGTTCAGTTACTACTTGCAGGCCAACGAGGCTCAGTGGGGCAAAGTGCAAAGAAAGGAGAAGAAAATTATTGGAGCTACCCCTAAGGCCTTTATTTGCAGGTAGAATTTCAAATCCATTAACTCCATCGTGAACAGGTTTAAGATTATAAAGCTAGTTTGGTGTAGTGACCAAGCTGCTGGCCTAAAAGCTAGGGCAGGGGTCCCCTAACTTTTTACACAGGGGGACAGTTCATTGTCCCCCGAACTGTTGTAGGGCCGGACTATAAAAAAAACCACTATGAACAAATCCCTATGCACACTGCACATACCTTATTTTAAAGTAAAAAACAAAATGGGAACATACTATTTAGAGGGGGGGGGGAAGAAATCTGAAATTCATATATGTTTATGTTTTGTTTTTAATTTTCTTTTGTTAACATCTGATTGGCTATACAAGGCTTTCTTATAGAAAAATGTATAAAGAAAGAAGGAAGCACTTTGGCATAATGATTAATAAGTTAGAAATATAATTGGTGGTGTACTTTTTGAAGGAAGATTAAAGAGGAAATTTAATTAAAAGAAAAGTATGTACCTGTGCTCCTGTCACTCACCTGTGGGCGGATAAATGGCCTCAGTGGGCCGCATGCGGCCCGCGGGCCGTAGTTTGGGGACCACTGAGCTAGGGGATCGTGAGTTCTAGTCCTGCCTTAGGCACAAAGCCAGCTGTGTGACTTTGGGCTCAGGGAAATAAAAAGTGCCGGGCTCTCTTTTGGAGGATCCAGGCGAGTTCAGTTACTACTTGCAGGCCAGCAAGTCTCAGGGGGACAAAGGGCAAAAGTGTTTTAAAAAGAGGAAGGGCAAGAAAAATAATGGAACAGCCCTAAGGCCTTTATTTACAGGTAGAATTTCAAATGAAATTAACTTCAATCCTCATCCTGCAGTGAAGAGACAGACTAGTAGGGGTGTCCTTAGGAATTGTGATGGGTTTAAGATTATAAAGCTAGCTTGGTGTAGTGACGAAGCTGCTGGCCTAAAAACTAGGGGATTGCGAGTTCTAGTCCTACCTTAGCGCAAAGCCAGCTGGGTAATTGGGCCAGTCACCAGGAAACAGAGAATTCTATTCCCGCCTTTGGCATGATAGCTGGTTAGGTGACTTTGGGCTAGTCCTCCTCTCTCTCTCTCTCTCTTAGCCCAACCCACCTCATAGGCTTTTTGTTATGGGGAATAGTAAGAGCAGGAATACTAAGTAGGTTCGCTGCCAAAAAGATGGGATTAGAGGGTTATTATATACAGTGTTCCCTTGATTTTCGCGGGTTCGAACTTCGTGAAAAGTCTACCACGGTTTTTCAAAAATATTAATTAAAAAATACTTCGCGTTTTCCCCCCCCATACCACGGTTTTTCCTACCCGATGATGTCATATGTCATCGCCAAACATTCGTCCACCTTTAATAATTTTTTTTTAATAAACTTTAATAAATAAACATGGTGAGTAATAATCTAAATGGTTGCTAAGGGAATGGGAAATCGCAATTTAGGGGTTTAAAGTGTTAAGGGAAGGCTTGTGATACTGTCCATAGCCAAAAATAGTGTATTTACTTCCACATCTCTACTTCGCGGAAATTCGACTTTTGCGGGCGGTCTCGGAACGCATCCGCCCGTATCACGTGGGCACACAGCATGTGCTTGCACAAGACCAAAAAAATTGACAAAAAATTCCCTCCCCCCCAAAATAGCCAAAATCAAGATGTGGCGCATGCGCAGTGCCGGAAACTCAGCTTCTGCACATGCGTGGAAGGGAAAAAAAATCCCCCCAAAAGATGGTGGCGTCCATGGACCTACAGAACCGGTTTCGTGATGTCATTGTGACATCAGTTTGCTGCCAGTTTGGGCGAACCAGGAGGAACGCACCTCCGATTTGCCAGGCAAGATGCCCAATAGACCAGGGGTTTACTTAGTAAAACATGTTACCAAATGCAATTATAGTTTTCATATAACCTGCCCAAACAAAAAAGGCATGTATTATAGTTTGATCTGACTTGTCTTTGGGAAAAAGTGATGGTTAAATTCAATGTTCTCTTTTAGGGATTTCAAAAAAGTTAACATAAAACTCTCCGATCATTCCAGCATTTTTGTACTAACTTTGTCTTATTGACTCCTCTTAGAATGTGCTCATAATGTTTTAGCCTACTCAGGTGCTTAGCCTAGGTTAGCCTGCCTGATGTTCTTCATGGGCTTTAAACTTCAACTTCCCAGATAGTCTAAAGCAGGGGTCCCCAAACTTTTTACACAGGGGGCCAGTTCACTGTCCCTCGGACTGTTGGAAGGCCGGACTATAAAAAACCCCTATGAACAAACCCCTATGCACACTGCACATACCTTATTTTAAAGTAAAAAACAAAATGGGAATGTACTGTTTAGAGGGGAGGAAAGAAGTCTGAAATTCATATATGTTTATGTTTTGTTTTTAATTTTCTTTTGTTAACATCTGATTGGCTATTTCTTGGCTTATAGAAAAATGTATAAAGAAAGAAGGAAGCACTTTGGCATAATGGTTAATAAGTTAGAAATATAATTGGTGTTGTACTTTTTTGAGGAGGGAATTTAATTAACTGAATGACAAAATTAGAAAAAAAACTTTTGCAACTTTTTTGATGATTGATATTAGCTCTTGTCACTCATCCGTGGGCCGGATAAATGGCCTCAGCGGGCCGCATGCGGCCCACGGGCCGTAGTTTAGAGACCGCTGGTCTAAAGGCACAAGAATGCTAGATTTAAAGTCTTAATATTTCTGCAGGCTACTAGTTTACTTTCCTGCCCCAATATAAATCCTATTTGACCTTTTGGGTATCAGTTTAAAGTGATGTCCTCAACATACATTCTAACTACTGTATGTTCCTTTTGCACTTTAATTACTTTATTATTGCTATTGAACATCTATACATAGTATGCCCGTACAACAAAATTGACATAAAGCCCAACACACATAACAATCTTAAATTCAGTTTGTCATTTTTTGCCCATCCCAGTATCTTTCAGTAAAGTGAGTGTGTTCCAGGACTGCTTCAATAAACACTGTCATCTTGTTGGCAGAAGGAAGGGTGCCTTCTCTGTTGTGGCCCCCATTCTCTAAAACAACCCCCCCCCCCCAAAAAAAAATATAAGGGCCCTGGGGATAAGGACTTTAGCCATGAAAGCCAGCTGGCTGATTCTCTCAAACCAATCAAATTCAGAAGATAGTTGTGGGGAAAATAGGAGAAGGGTGTTTTTTTGGACATGTTCATCACCTCGATTTCATACGTCATCGCCAAACTTTCGTCCACCATTAATAAATATTTTTTTAATAAACTTTAATAAATAAACATGGTGAGTAATAATCTAAATGGTTGCTAAGGGAATGGGAAATGGTAATTTAGGGGTTTAAGGGAAGGCTTGTGACACTGTTCATAGCCAAAAATAGTGTATTTACTTCCGCATCTCTACTTTGCGGAAATTCGACTTTCGCAGGCAGCC
The DNA here is from genome assembly GCF_031021105.1 of Erythrolamprus reginae. Lineage (NCBI taxonomy): Eukaryota > Metazoa > Chordata > Lepidosauria > Squamata > Dipsadidae > Erythrolamprus > Erythrolamprus reginae. The sequence continues at coordinate 47,468,343 of NC_091958.1, forward strand.
TCGGAATACATCCCCCAGCGAAAATCGAGAGAACACTGTACATCATTTTAGTCTGGGCTGTATGGCCGATGAAGTGTTTCTAGTTGGGTTTGTTTTTACAAAATTAGGTTTGTAACTGCTCAGTGTCCATTAGAGTTCTCCGGCTAATAAAATTTGAAATAAACAATTGTTTTGTCGGGCAGACTTTTCAGTAAGTTACTCTAGATATGTAAAGAAATCTATTGTATCTTGCAACAAGAATTGATTCTAAGTAAGGAAGACCTGATTAGCCAGCTCGCTCTCTCTCTTTATTTTTTCTCTTTAATGTCTGATTATCTGTAGAGCTGGTTCCTATGCTTATCAGGATTGTGCAAGCATTCTTCTGGAGACTGCCCAATCATGTCTATTAGTTATTTATTTATTTTAAATCTTTCCGGCATCTAAATGAGCAGTGAAACTTTGAATCCAACATTTCATTCAAGTTTGAGATTTCTGGCTTGTTATAACCCCCTATGGGTCTTTAAAATATTGGAATCCAGGACTTGGTGCTTTTATTAACTTTATTAAATATTTAGCAAACTGCTTGAAGGTGCCCTACTTTTAACTGTTGCTTCGGGGAGAAAGTCTCCAAGTGAGACCATTTATTTAGCTGCTTGCGTGCATTACCCTGTTGTTTGATCTCAACGAGACAGAATTCTTCCAAATGTTGTCTTTTGAGGGACATCCAAAAAGCATGAGTGACCATCTGCACACTTTCATTCCTGAAGATGTTTTGTGAAAAAGCCCTGTTTTAAATACAAAACCACTGATTTGGCATTTTGCAAGCTTTCTGAGTTCAAAATAAAAGTATTCTAAGTGGAAGCACCCCATTAGAATAGAATAGAATAGAATTCTTTATTGACCAAGTGTGATTGGACACACAAGGAATCTGTCTTTGGTGCCTATGCTCTCAGTGTACATAAAAGAAAATATACATTTGTCAATAATCATGAGATACAACACTTAACGATTGTCATACAGACTAAAAATGTTTCTAGAATGCACGAAGCCTCCGCTTCTCCCCATCTTTGCATTCCCAATGGAAGCTTTTGTGAAATTCCACGCATCTAACATTTTGCACAGCTCTGCCAAGTGCGAGGATAAGTAAACACACACGTTCGATTTTAGTCATTCCCATGGGCACAATTCTCAAGGCTAAAATAAAAACCTAGAACGAAGGTTAAGGATGCAGATATAAATCCTGTATGAGGGGTTTTTTATCCTGTTTTGCTAACTGGGGCCAGAAAAGGAGACTCTGGAAAGAGCAACTGGAGGCTAAGAAGAACAGTTACAGGAATTATTGGGTATTTCTGGCCTCATGAAAAGAAGGCCTAGGGGGTGACATGATTAGCAGGGTTCCAATATTGGAAGGGCTCATACAAAGACAAAGGGGTCAACCTATTTTCCAAAGCACCGAAAGGCAAGATGATAAAAAAAAAAACCCAAGGAGATCAACGAGAGATCCCACTTAGAATTAAGCAGAAATTTCCTGACAGTCTAAAGAATCAAAAGTTGTGAAACAGATTGTAGCTATTTTATCACTGGAGGCTTTCAGGAAGAGGGGTCTCCAACCTCGGAAACTTTTAAGCCTGGCAGACTTCAACTCCTAGAATTCCATAGCCAGCTTTTTTTTTTTTTTTTTTTTTAATGGATTTATATGCTGCCCCACTCTGGCAACTCGGGGAGGCTCACAACATATACGAACTATAAAATATGATAGCTAAACCTAATTAATTAAAACTGAATAAACTGGTCTAAAATCCCCTATTATGTTAAATAATAATAATAATAATAATAATAATAATAATAATAATTTATTGGATTTGTATGCCGCCCCTCTCCGTAGACTCGGGGCGGGTAACAACAATGATAAAAAACAACATGTATAATCCAATAATAAAAACAACTAAAACCCCCTATTATAAAACCAAACATACAGACAAACATGCCATGCATAACTTGTAATGGCCTAGGGGGAAGGGCTATCTCAACTCCCCCATGCCTGGCGGTATAAATGAGTCTTGAGTAGCTTACGAAAGACAGGGAGGGTGGGGGCAGTTCTGATCTCCAGGGGGAGTTGATTCCAGAGGGCTGGGGCCGCCACAGAGAAGGCTCTTCCCCTGGGGCCCGCCAAACGACATTGTTTAGTCGACGGGACCCGGAGAAGGCCAACTCTGTGGGACCTTATCGGTCGCTGGGATTCGTGCGGTAGCAGGCAGTTCCGGAGGTAATCTGGTCCAATGCCATGTAGGGCTTTAAAGGTCATGACCAACACTTTGAATTGTGACCGGAAACTGATTGGCAGCCAATGCAAGCCACGGAGTGTTGAAGAAACGTGGGCGAATCTTGGAAGCCCCACAATGGCTCTCGCGGCTGCGTTCTGCACGATCTGAAGTTTCCGAACACCTTTCAGAGGTAGCCCCATGTAGAGAGCGTTGCAGTAATGGAACCTCGAGGTGATGATTAAAAATCAACCATACCCATTCAAACAACAATCATACAAACATTCGTCGGCCAGGGGGCTAAGATCTAATCGCCCCAAGCGTGGTGACATAAATGAGTCTTAAGACTCTTGCAGATTTGCCATTAAGGGTGCCTTAGATCAGGGGTCATCGATCTTGGTAACTAAGTGGTGGGATTCTGGGAGTTGAAGTCCGCCAGACTTAAAATTGCCATGGTTGGAGACCCCTGGTATGAGGTCTGCTTGAGCAGAGGGTCGGACTAGATGACTTCCAAGGTCCCTCAAAGCTCTGTTATAAGTTACCCAAGGCAAGTTAGATACCATCTGGTCTACGCTGCAGAATTTGCAAATGTGTTTGCTGCAAACTCAGGATAGCAGCAGGCCTGTTGCATCCCTTTTACTCCCTGTTGGACGTCAGATACCGGTTTAATTGCTGAGCGCATTACTCCTGATGGCACATGAAAGGCATGTTATCAGGCAGCATGCAGAAACATGGGCTGTACCTCCGATAAGGGCGTGGAAGCATAGCCCTTAAACAGATTGGCATTGGGAGCCTCCACAGGTTGCAGAATAAGAGAGGATGGGATTTTCTCTCCCCCCGCCCCCCTTTAATGTTCCTTGGTAGGAGAAGAGACCCACGCAGCCAGAAATTCATCCCAAGTCGGAATTTTGGTATTTTCTGCTGTCCCATCGGCTAAATAAGCATTCCTCGCCTATTCAGGGTCAGTAAGTTGCTGACCGATTGTAACATGTTTTGTATGTAGATAGTCACCTGAAGATTACAAATGTGATTTTTCACCAAATAAAGTGCAATCAAAATCAGAGGCACAACTATGTGGCCCAGATGCTTCATTGGAACCTGTGCCACAACTACCACCTACCAGCGGCAAAGAACTGGTGGGATCCTAAACCTGAGAAAGAAGTTGAAAACAAACAACAGACTCAAACTCAACCCTGATAAGACAGAGTGGCTGTGGGTTTTGCCTCCCAAGGACAATTCCATCTGTCCATCCATTACCCTGGGGGGGGAGTTATTGACCCCCTCAGAGAGGGTCCGCAACTTGGGCGTCCTCCTCGATCCACAGCTCACATTACAGAAACATCTTTCAGCTGTGGCGAGAGGGGCGTTTGCCCAGGTTCACCTGGTGCACCAGTTGCGGCCCTATTTGGACCGGGAGTCACTGCTCACAGTCACTCATGCCCTCATCACCTCGAGGCTCGACTACTGTAACGCTCTCTACATGGGGCTACCTCTGAAAAGTGTTCGGAAACTTCAGATCGTGCAGAATGCAGCTGCGAGAGCTATCATGGGCTTTCCTAAATACGCCCATGTCACACCAACACTCCGCAGTCTGCATTGGTTGCCGATCAGTTTCCGGTCACAATTCAAAGTGTTGGTTATGACCTATAAAGCCCTTCATGGCACCGGGCCAGATTATCTCAGGGACTGCCTTCTGCCGCACGAATCCCAGCGACCAGTTAGGTCCCACAGAGTGGGCCTTCTCCGGGTCCCGTCAACTAAACAATGTCGGTTGGCAGGGCCCAGGGGAAGAGCCTTCTCTGTGGTGGCCCCGACCCTCTGGAACCAACTCCCCCCAGAGATTAGAATAGCCCCCACCCTCCTTGCCTTTCATAAGCTCCTCAAAACCCACCTCTGCCGTCAGGCATGGGGGAATTAAGATAATCTTTCCCCCTAGGCTTCTACAATTTATACATGGTATGTTTGTATTTATAATTGGTTTTATAACAAGGGTTTTTAGCTGTTGTAGTATTGGATTTTTACATTCTGTTTTTTGTCACTGTTGTTAGCCGCCCCGAGTCCACGGAGAGGGGCGGCATACAAATCCAATAAATAAATAAATAAATAATAAATAAATAAATAAATAAATAAACATGCTAAAATGCTTTGGGATTTTCAGATTCAAACTGACACAGTTTTAGAACACAATACACGGTTGTGAATTGTCGCCATACCAGTCGAATTGATGAGGAAAAAAATCGTAGCTGATATCAGGGTCTTAAACTACAATGACTCTGGCATAAACCAGTACAGCTGGTCCCAGTAGCAATCGGCACACTGGGTGCCGTGCCGAAAGACCTCAGACGGCATTTGAAAACAATAAACATTGACAAAATCATGATCTGTCAGTTACAAAAGGCCACCGTACTTGGATCTGCGCGCATCATACAAAAATACATCACACAGTCCTAGACACTTGGGAACTGTTCAACTGTTGATATTGTGATATGGAATCCAGCATATCAATCTCGCTTGCTCTGTATTAGATGTTTTTTTGTGTACTGTATGTGAATAAAATAATAATAATATGAGGAATCTACTAGTGGTTCTTCCAACTAATGAATGTTATTAAAAATATAAGCTTTCGTGAAGGGCGGCTCATTTGACCAGATGGAGGCAACATAGCTTACGAAAACTTGTTCCTTTTAGTAAAATTTGGGGAAAGTGCTGAATTCTTACCACCACCCCCACCACCATAATGACAGGTCTATACTCCTAGTGACTCTAAATAGACTCCATTTAATGCTTAGCTTTACCTTGGACCTGATTCAGTCATGAAAGGGAAGGTGATTCCTGTTTTTCTGCTTAGCTCATGTTTCTGTGTGTGCCTGTCTCTTTGGTGATGCCTGCTTCAGTCTCAGCAGAATGGCAGTTATAATTGACAACGTCGACCAGGGTAATTTGCTCACCCTGGCTCCTGCATTCCAAGAAAAAGGCACAAGTAGGAGAGGTTGCTTGGGAATTGTTCTGTCTGGGTCACTCCAGAAGCTATGACCAACACAAAAGGATAAGCCAGACACACCGGTAAAATTCAAATACAGTTTTCAAGAGAAACGAAGCCAACAGAAAATGTCCTTACAAAGCAGGAAAACACTGGGACTCCAAATAGATACACGAAGGCAATTGTCCATGCATCAGTATAAGATTCTTGCTGCCAAGACGAGGCTGTAGATAACAGACAGACACCTCCCACGGTTCTTCAAGACTGCTGGGCCACGAGCCAGGAACAGAAACGCCGAGAACACAATGCAGGTTACAGGAACTCCAAACTGATAACACTCCACATGGCTTCAAAAGCTTGCCTGCCTTATAAACCCTTCCCTGCTAATGAGGACCACACCCAAGCCCTGGTGTTCCTTATTCAATGCTGATAATATTTCCTCAATTGATCCTTCCTTTGATCTAAACGTCTCTGTCGCATGTCAATGACAGCTTGGGCTTCGTCACCTAATGACTCCAAAGACTCCAAACTACTGGCTGGGGAGAGCCCCTCCCCGGGGCTCCCATGCTGTTCTTCCTCGTCACATTCCTGACTGTACTCTCCCCCGTCCGACTGCTCAGCCCCCTCCTCTTCGCTGTCAGCCTCCTTCGGGCATGGAGCCAGCAGAGACGCAGCTGGTCTTTGATCTGCCTCAGACTGAACCACAACAGGAATGAAGTAACTTTTTCAGAGCGATGATTCCTAAAATTAGGAGAGAATCTCTCTATGTAGTCGAATCCCAGCGACCGATTAGGTCCCACAGAGTGGGCCTTCTCCGGGTCCCGTCGACTAAACAATGTCGTTTGGCGGGGCCCAGAGGAAGAGCCTTCTCTGTGGCAGCCCCGACCCTCTGGAACCAGCTCCCCCCGAGATTAGAACTGCCCCCACCCTCCCGGCGTTTCGTAAGCTCCTTAAAACCCACCTCTGCCGTCAGGCATGGGGGAACTGAGATAACTTCCCCAGGCCTATACTGTTTATGTATGGTATGTTGTGTGTATGTTTTCTTAAAATTATGGGTTTTTAGTTTTAATTATTAGATTTGTGTTGTACATTGTTTTTTTCTATTATTGTTGTGAGCCGCCCCGAGTCTGCGGAGAGGGGCGGCATACAAATTTAGTAAGTAAGTAAGTAAGTAAATAAATAAATAAATAAATAAATAAATAAATAAATAAATTAGACCCAGCCCATGGCTAGCTGAAAGTTACACATATGCCGGCTCCTATTGAAAACTGCCCATACCTATGTATGTAGTTACCGGTGTGGGTGGGTGTCACATAATGTCTTTGAGGGTGGCAATTAAGAAGGGTCCTCGATTTACAACCATTCCGAGTTTCAATAGCACCTTCCTCTCCCTATTTCCCCCCTAATAACAAGTCATCCAGGCGGCTGCTGTGGCTACAGCGGAATTTGAACTCACAGTCTCCTAATTTCTAGCCCGGTGCTTTAACCACTAGCCAAACTGGCAAGTTTGGGAATCTTGACTTTATAAAAACTATTTCAGCCCAGGCTTTACATTTACATGCTTTTTTGTTCTTTCAAAAACACTTCTAACCTGTTCGAAAGGTTTGGAATTTGTGTTTTTCCTTTTGCCTCAATTCCTGGCAATTGCAACAGAGGTGGGTTCCTATCGGTTCTAACTGGTTCTTTAGAACCGGTAGTAAACTGTGGTGATGTCACAGAGCTGGTTCTGTCGGTGCTGCTCCATGGGCGCCGGCATCTTATTTTTGGCTTCTGCGCATGCAGGGTGCAATGCGCATGGAGCCACACAGCGCAAACCAGCGGCGAGCTAAGATAGAACCCTCTCCCTGAATTGCAGTTTTGTTAGCAACATTTTAAGAAGGATTTTTCTTTGGGCTGAGAAAGAATAACCTACTTAAAAAAATAAATCAGAATTGCGTTTTAAAAAACCTGATCTACCAATCATCAAAATAACCAGGACTTTCCTTCTCCAGCAAAAGCATAAACCTTCCATTTGTTCTTGAACATCTTATGACCTTCCCTGGAACATCAGATTCTCCCTCGAGTTGTAACAACATGTTCCACAACTTTAAAAACACCACCACCTAAATGATGTACTAGTCACTGCCTCAGATTAGCGGCTGAAACAATATTGCTCAGCAGTCTGATCTAAATTTCCATGTTCAGTGTTTAATTTCACTGGTGTCCTGACAACTATTCCTTATTTTTATAGTAGAACTGTTGTTGGTTTTCATGTGTTGTTGTTGTTGTTGCTATCATCTGTCACATCGATATAAAACTGAGAGTAATGTGCTTTGATGACTTTGTGTAATCCTCACAAGCTTCATCTGTCCGTCCATTACCCTGGGGGGGGGAACTACTGACCCACTCAGAGAGGGTTCGCAACTTGAGCGTCCTCCTCGATCCACAGCTGGCATTGGAACATCATCTTTCGGCTGTGGCGAGGGGGGCGTTTGCCCAGGTCTGCCTGGTGCACCAGTTGCGGCCCTATTTGGACAGGGAGTCACTGCTCACAGTCGCTCATGCCCTCATCACCTCGAGGTTCGATTACTGCGACGCTCTCTACATGGGGCTACCTCTGAAAAGTGTTTGGAAACTTCAGATTGTGCAGAACGCGGCCGCGAGAGCCATCGTGGGGCTTCCTAGATTCGCCCACCTTTCTGCAACACTCCGTGGCCTGCATTGGCTGCCGATCAGTTTCCGGTCACAATTCAAAGTGTTGGTTATGACCTTTAAAGCCCTGCATGGCATTGGACCAGAGTACCTCCAGAACCGCCTGCTACCGCATGAATCCCAGCGACCGATAAGGTCCCACAGAGTTGGCCTTCTCCGGGTCCCGTCGACCAAAAAATGTTGTTTGGCGGGCCCCAGGGGAAGAGCCTTCTCTGTGGCAGCCCTGGCCCTCTGGAATCAACTCCCCCCCCAAAGATTAGAATTGCCCCCACCCTCCCTGTCTTTCGTAAATTACTCAAGACCCATCTATACCGCCAGGCATAGGGGTGTCCCCCAGCCTTTTTTTTTAATATCTATGTTCGGGTATGTACTGTATATGTTGTTTGCTTTTTTAAATATGATAGGTTTTTATGTGCTTTTTAACATTAGATTTGTTTTCGTTGGAATATTGTTTTATTATTGTTGTGAGCCGCCCCAAGTCTTCGGAGAGAGGCGGCATACAAATCTAATAAATTGAATTGAATTGAATTGTGAGATGGATTTGGCTGACCCATGGGGTGTCACCCACTGAGCATCATCTTGGGGTTTTGAATCTGGATCTCCCTGAGTCTTTCCCCACCATAGCTGCATGTGTTTATATACATGTCTTTAGCTGCATGCATTTAGCCGCTCTGAGTACCAAGGTATTGGGCGGCATAGAAGTCTAATTAATTAAATAAATAAAAATATAGAACGTACCCTATTTTTCCAAGTATAAAACACGCCTTTCTCCCCTAAAAGGGGCTCAAAATTTGGGAGTTTTTCCAAGCTTTTTTTCCCCCAACCCTAACAAAGCACTAACCATCTTCCTGGTTCTTGCCTGCTTGCAGACTTTTTCCTCCGAATAAGGTTTTTTTCCAGGCCTAAGTCTTTGCAGGCTTTTTTTAATCACTGTTTGCTCCGAATAAGATTTTTTTCAGTCCTAACCAGGGGATAAAATAATGTGCTGAAGCTGACCAGACTAAGGATGCTAGCCAGGTGAATACCTGGTAGGTAGATTTCCCCCCTATTTTACTCCTCAAAAACTAAGGTGCATCTTATGCTCTGGTGCATTCTTATGCTCTGAAAAATACGGTATGTGTGTCCATTTATTAAATTCTGAAAACAAATAGGAATATTATCCTTGGATGGTCTAAAAATGGAGGACGAGCTTCAATTCAAACTCAAGTTTTTGAGTCCGTTTGCTGATCTTACATAGAAACATAGAATACTGACGGCAGAAAAAGACCTCATGGTCCATCTAGTCTGCCCTTATACTATTTTTTGTATTTTATCTTAGGATGGATCTATGTTTATCCCAGGCCTGTTTAAATTCAGTTACTGTGGATTTACCAACCACGTCTGCTGGAAGTTTGTTCCAGCAGACGTGGTTGGTAAATCCACCTGGAGCAAGCCGATGCTTTTTTACAAGTTTCTTAGGACATTGTCCAGTATTTGTTCAAAAAAAGTTCCTCTGCAAAGAGAATGGAAAGTTTGAAGTATTTATTGCAGTCGGGTTGTGCAAGAGTCACAAACAGAACTTACTTACAGAATTATTTGGAGTCTTCGGAGAGGGGCGGCATACAAATCCAAATAATAAATAAATAAATATAAATAAATAAATATTTGTAGCACGGCCCCTTCTAATATGTCACACACACTTCTTGCCCTTCATCAGAGCTGATGCAACTTTTATTCTGTTTCTTCCAAAAGAACATGAAGTCATAATTCTCCTGCCTTGGGACATTGTCAAGAATTAATTCCACCAAACTGGTCCCTAGCGCCAAAAAGGTTGGGACCGCTGGTCTTCTGCCATGGCGGGGGGTTGAACTAGAAGACCTCCAAGGTCCCTTCCAACCCCGTTATTCTACTCCTGATGTTCTGTGATGATTTCTCTTGAGGAACACTAATGGGTAGTCTGCTTTGAACAGAAATTATTATTATTATTATTATTATTATTATTATTATTATTATTATTATTAATTGATTGATTGAATTTATATGTCACCCCTCTCCAAGGACTCGGGGCGGCTTACAACATATCAAAGCAACAACTATACATCTAAATAAATCCAATTAATATGGCTAAGAATTGTTAGGAATAGGGCTTTGAGCCTGATTCACACGCCGGCGTAAGTCAGTTGGGTAGGTTTTTGCAAGCCACGCTAGCAGATAAATTGGCCACAGAGAAAAGCGCAGACCATGATTTATTTTATTTATTTATTTATTTATTTATTTATTAGATTTGTATGCCGCCCCTCCGAAGACTCGGGGCGGCTAACAACAATATGAAAAGACAATGTAACAAATCTAATATTAAAAGCAATCTAAAAAACCCCAATTTAAAAAACCACTCATACATACAAGCATACCATATATAAATTCTATAAGCCTAGGGGGAAGAGAAATTTCAATTCCCCCATGCCTGATGACAGAAGTGGGTTTTAAGGAGCTTGTGGGGGCAACTCTGATATCTGGGGGGAGCTGGTTCCAGAGGGTCGGGGCCACCACAGAGAAGGCTCTTCCCCTGGGTCCCGCCAAATGACATTGCTTAGTCGATGGGACCCGGAGAAGGCCAACTCTGTGGGACCTCACCAGTCACTGGGATTCGTACGACAGAAGGCGGTCCCGGAGATCTTCTGGTCCGATGCTATGAAGGGCTTTATAGGTCATAACCAACACTTTGAATTGTGACCGGAAATTGATCGGCAACCAATGCAGACTGCGGAGTGTTGCTGTAACATGGGCATATTTGGGAAAGCCCATGATAGCTCTCGCAGCTGCATTCTGCACGATCTGAAGTTTCCGAACACTTTTCAAAGGTAGCCCCATGTAGAGAGCGTTACAGTAGTCAAACCTCGAGGTACTTCAGTGAGCAGTACTGTAGTGAAATTTGGTTTTTTTCCCTCCCTGTTCAAAGGCAGGCATAAGAAAGAGGTTGGATGTGTTTAATTTCATGCTCTGAACCATGTTGGGGGAAATGGATGGTCTTTTAGGTGTTACTTAGCGGCAACACCCCTGTAGCCCTAACCAAGATGGCAAATTACGAGGAACACTGGAAGATATAGTTCAGCAACATCTAGAGAAGCAAGTTCCACG